>NW_027152891.1:6621-16847 GCF_002600585.1 Cystoisospora suis
GTTCCGCTACATCGCACAACACTTGTCTCTTGCGAAATGTCGATCGCAGGCTGTTAGTTCCCACAAGTCGTAACTTCCCCACTAGCCAACAATCCCGACGTGCGTGATCGCAAGTAGGGGAGCCTGTGGCCTGGAAACCGGGACACTCCCGTCGTCGGAAAGGAGAAAGTGGTCTTGCTGCGGTGGCGCTTTTTCCAAAGGCTGCTCTGTTACTTAGGCAAACAGGGAGCCTCCCAGCTCTGACCAGCAAGCCTCAAGGAGTTGTAGGGCTGCAAGAGAACACATGGCAAATCAAGGCGGGGCGGATCCAGCTGACCGCCTGCGGTACGTACATGGGGGGGGGAGCAATACGCGGAGGAACGGCTGCACAGGCTGTACCCTTCTGTAATCACGAGCAGGAAACCCTCCATAGGTTGTAATTTTCCTGTTCTGGGAAATGCGGACACAAGTCTGGTGTTCGCATCAAGCTCCCTGAGGGTCGCAACACCGTCTGTATCCCTCCGCAAGAGGAGGTAGAAAACCGCCAGTCACTTGCTGCGTGGTCGAAGAGTCTCAGGGTAGGCGCAGCTCTTGGGAACCTCGAGCGGGCCTGTGCACCGTGCCGGCCATTCTCAAAAAGCAGCAGGAAGATAATAGGGTTGGGGAACTGAACAGGAGATGGACTGTGTAAACAGGAAAAAGAGATCGGAGAGTTCAAAGATTAAATTTTTCTTATCTGGCGGGAGTCTCATGAATGGTGCGGACGGGAGTCCGGTACCGATGAACCTCCCCGGCGTCTTTGTGGAAGCGAGCTCTCTGACAGGGCACCCCAGCAGCGACGGCGCCCTTTTTTTCTGAAAGTATGTGTGTGGCATGGCCGAAATTGCTGAACACATACTTTCAGAAGGTAACGACGTAACGCCGATTCGCGCTTGAAAGCGCCGCCCGGGCCGGAGACTCGTTGGGAAACCAGCTCTCCACCTATCGTACTGTTCATCGTCTTTCTTCTTCGGCTGCTCTGGCGTACCAGCGTAACAACCCAGCGTGCGGTGAACGCACGCTGAGCTGCTGGGACTGGTACAGGCAGACGAGGGCACGGCAGTAGTTGCCACTACTTGTTCCACAGGGAATGAAAGAAACTGTGAAAACGGTAGACTCTTTGTTTAGCTTCTAGAGGCGGGTGGTCTGTTGGCGCTCTATGACTGCCTGATCACATACAGATCTACACAAAATCTGTGCAAACACCTGACTTGACATTTCATCCTACTTCGCTGGTGTGCTCCGCAATGACACTCTCTGCTCTGGGGTCGTCGTCTCCTATTGCCCGCTCGTCGCCGCCGACGTGTGCCTCGGACTGTGCGGACTCGCTCTGGACCAACCCTCCGTTCTTCATTCACTTCCCTGTGTGTTCCCGTTCTCTGTGGATCAGTTACGTCGTTCTATGCAAACACAAAACAGCTGTACCAGGTACGAGAATACAAGTATGCCAGCTCGCCCTCCCCCGTCCAGCTGGTTTCATGAAGTTTTCTGCAGTCTCCGGCGGACGACGCACGTCTGAGGAATCCTGGAAACGCCTAAAAAGTGGCCCCGGACTTGTGCGGCTGCGGTCCTTTCCTATCCGGTTCGTATTGTGCAGCCGTACGTGACTGGGCCGCGCTGCCGTAAGATAGGACTAAGGATATGCTGGACACATCCCCTCCTAGGGAACCAGTACGCTGCTGCCCGCTCTCGACTCGCTCTTTTGTGACGTGTTTCTCTTCCCTTTTGCCCCGCAGAAAAGGGGCACATGGCCCGAAAGACGTGGGCGAATCCCTGAATCGTCCGTCTGAGTCACTGCGGACTCGCTGGTTTCTGTGGCCTGATAGGCCTCGTCCGCACCCGGGCGCAGCACAGGGGACTCAGCCGAGACCCAACACGGGACCCGACTACTTTGGCAGCCTCCGGCAGCTGCGCGCAGCGCCACAATAGCGAGCCACACTGGGACGCCATGCCCCGCGGGTCCCGAGTCGACACAGCGAGCCGGGCGCGAGAACTCATCTGCCCGAATGCTGTTTTGGAGCAGATCAACGAAACTCCGGTTCCGCTCATCGTAGCAGAGGAATATAGTGTGTCTTCAAGCTTTGGTTAATGCATGTGTGTGATCCGGGCTGCTTGTCTACCTTGCGGAGTCTTCCGACTTCGTCCAGTAGCCATTCTTGGTTTCCTAGACACCAAAACTGAGGCTGATGCCTAAGTTCCCAGCTGCTTCGACGCCTTTCACAAAGCCTTGTTGTCCTAGGATTCCACCTCCTGCCCCAGCTGAGGCGGCTTCGTCCGGGAGGCAGCTGACGTTCACGTACAACTTCCCCTGTTTAGCGGCCGCGGCCACCTGCAGGTTCGAGTCAGGCACACGGTACGCGGCACCAAAAGACATTGAAGCTGGCTGTTTTTCCTGCTGCACATACTGTTGCATTTGTTCAAGCTGAAGCTGTTGTCTCTGAAGAACCTGGATCAAGGAGTTGTGCTGGTCTTGGTGATGAAGCTCCCTAAGCTGCTGCGTTTTCTCCCATCGTTCTAGATGCCCGAGCTGCGCTTTCAGCAGCTCTCGGAGCTCCTCGACCCCCCACAAACGCCGGAGACGCGCGTCAGGGACCGCGCGCCGTGACAAACTATCAAATGCGGCAATGAGTGCCGTGTCGTTACTCGAAGTTCCTTCCTGATGACTAGCGGAGAGACGCTGCCACTGACGTGAACCGCGCCCCGAGGCAGCGGAATGGCCTCCACCGGCACGATGTTCGAGAATATAGAAGAGGAGACTTGTCATCTGCTCCTGGAAAATACTGCGCAGTGCCGCGTCAACAAACGCCGTCAACCGGACCTCTGCGGCTTTCCCTGCAGACTTAAGTGCACCTGCCTCATCCACCGATTTCGCTGCACTCTGGGACCCAGTGTACCTATTGAGTGACGAGCGGAAAGCTGCATGCACCCGGGTACGGATGTGCGCCGCAGTCGATCCTTCCAACGGAAGGCGGAGGCTCTCCAATTTCTCCTTCAAGGTGTGTTCTTTCTCTGGTCTTCTCTGATCTACTGGCGCGTCGTCGGCATTGTTCTGCCCTTTCGTGGCCCGCAGCCTTATGGCAAATGAGGCCAAAGCCTCTTCTAGTTTCTGAAGCTCTGTCACAGCGTCCATGCACGCAAGTCCCATTGCAGCGTGAACCGCTGTGTTCACTCCAGTGATATCGCTAACTCTACTCTTGCCGAGTGCCGCGTCGGCTCGCGGGGCAGCAAGAGGGGACAACACACCAGACGAAGATGCGTTACGTATGTCTGCCCCTTTCGCGGGAGCCGCCATACGACTGTTGCCGCAGTCGTGGTCTTCCTTTGAAGAAGGGCTCTGTGTCTGTAATGCATTTTCTTGGTTCCCATTATCTTTCTGGGAACGGGCAGACCCGAATTCACCAGTCGTGGCGGTCAACGAAGCAAGCAAGGGCATGAGCAGCTGAGCAAAGGCAGTACTCCGTAGCGGCCGCCCGATGCACGGTGCTTCCGCCTTGCGTCCCTCACTTGGCCATCGCGAAATACCTGTCGCGATACAGTGATAAGACTTAGCAGTTCTCTCCTCATTTGAGCCCGGCAAGATCGATATACACTGCGTAGCAGTCCAAGGTCGTATCCTCCTCCTCTCCCCTCTTTTTTCTGGCTTGGCGTCTACCATATACGCCTCGAACGAGCCGCGGCCACACTGAGTAAGGCATGGCTTCTCGAGCCCGGATCGCCACGGAAGGCTGAATGGGGCCCCCGTGGAAATGGGCTGCCACAGAATCCCCTGTGCCCGCGCGTTGCTTGGGGTCTCAGAAAAGCCTCTTCCACCCGCGTCGCCGGGTGACACAGATGACGACAACGTGCACCGCCTGGAAACAGGACGGGCACAACACGACTGAAGATACGAGTGAGAGGACACGGAACGCGGCCGTGGACACAACGGTACAGAAGAAAAACCCGACTGGGGAAACAGGCCATCTGACAGAGTGCTAACCGGATGCGGCTGCACCGTGTGTCCCGCTGAGTGAGATGGCCCGTCGGGACAAGCTGAGGATAAGGCAGACACAGGGGTGACCCTGCAGAGGACACGAGGATTTGAACATAAGGTAGCGAGAAGACATCGTGACCTTATCAATGTTTCGCTGTCGTAGCGACGCCGACAACCAGTGAGAGATTCAAGAGCAACCCGGGAGACCGGACTACATTTGTGGAGAGTTTTAGACCGACGCGACGAAAAAGGAGAGCACACGAGCTGCTGCAGGTGGATACCTTGCCCATCGACGGCACTCGCTATCTGTACCGCCGGGAGAAAAGACACGTGAGGGCGTCCTGTCTTGGGCAAAGGCAAGAAAGAAAAGAAGAGGAGGCAAATGCTGACCAAAACTACCACGGGTGAGGCCAGGCGGAGCCGCCGCCTTCGCTCTAGAGGCGGGCGGCCCCGAGATGTCTCCAGCCGAGGTAGAAGGGTAGGCCGCCCAAGAGGCCGCACGTGCAGAAGCAAAAATACACGGTCAGACGTCCTAGGTACGCTCTCCTCCTCCTGACTACCCACGACAGGAGCAGGCGCCCCAATCGGGATATCACATGCCACATCTGTCATCCCCGGGTGGTGGTCCGGCACCCAAAGCTCGCTTCCTCGCCTCGATGTGGAAATGCTGGTGCAGAACCGATGAGGAAGACAGTCGGACGGTGAACGAAACCTGTCTTTTGTCCAGTCGGTCGTCATTTTGGCGTCACGGGCTTGCCACCACACCAGAGAGAACGCACACTCGCCCAGCGTAGCAACGCGGTTTGTGTAGGCCCGAAGCTCTCCAACGAGTGCCGAGGATAAAAGGCATTATAACGCTCGGACGGTGCGCGCCACGCACAGCATACCCCCGGAGACACGGACAAATGTCACGTAGTGGATTCTGCGCATGCGGCCGAAGTGGGAGGCACAGGACAGCTGCCCCGAGAGGCGAACGGGCGTTTGGTGGTGTCTCTGAGTAGGCAGATGATGTGAAAAGGCAGAATTGAAGTCGTCAGGGACATAAGCATGGTTCAGCAGCTGGTCCGCAGTTGCCTTCCCAACGCCGTCAGCCGGGGGTCGAACAGCTGCCAGCTGGCGGTGTACACGAACAACAGCTTGCCGTGTGTGAGGGCTGCCGACGCAGCGGAGCGTATCGCCTTCATGCCAAGATGCGCCATCGTGACGAACAACGGCACGCCAAAAGAAACCTTTCTCTTCAAGGCTTCGCCGGTTCTTGCGCCGCTCCCAATGTAAGTTACGTGTCCGATCTCGTCGGGCACACCGCCTATAGGCCGGCAGCTGCGGACTGGCTGATTCCGAATGGCTGCGCAAGGGCGGCGGTGAAGTCTACGGTAGCGCCAAGAGGGACAAGTGTTTGTGCCTTGTAGCTGTGTTCAGGACTTACACCGGCTTCTGCAAACGGGAGGCTACCCCCCGGCTTTCGATACTCGACGGGTCGTCAATTGTCACTGAACGCAACCCTTGTGACGAAGCGCCTTTGCAAGCTGCTGGAAGCTGGTAGACGGCGCAACTTCGCGCGTGCACCGGGTTCCTCCGCTTCTGCCGCAGTGACTGTCTTCGCAGGTTTCTCTTTCAGCACCCAAATCCGAGGTCCCAATTGTTGCGGGCTCCCGGATCGCGGCTCTTCCTCATGCACTGCGGCTCCGTCGCCTCTCTCTTGGTGGGGAAGCGATGGTTGTTGTTCGTGTTCTGTTCATTCCAGACATGCTCCCGTCTTCTCCGACAGGACTAGTTCTTTTTTCGCCCCTTTCGGGCGTACGTGGGACTTACTGTAGCTCGGGTCCCTAGCATACGGTGGCTTCTGTCTTTTGCGGTCCTCTCTGCCACTTCGGCGAAGCCTAGGCCCTCGGCAGCAGTGTTGCCGATGTTGTAGTCCCCCTGTGTGGCGCATGCTTCATGAAGACGCCATGCCGTGGTTACGACTCACCGCGTTACACGGCATCCACAGTTTCCCGACGACTGGTCTTTCGCGCTCCGGAAAATGTCGCGCAGCTCTTCCTCTATAAGCATCGAAATCGTTCCCGATTACCCTCGGCCGGCTGCCGCCTGGCCTTCCCATCGCACCCCGATATACCCTAGTCCTCCAGAGGGGGGATCCGCTCCAACTGGCGAAAACCAGGACGCGCCTGCTTCGAGTTCTTCGGCCCTATCGCCTCCCTTAGCTGGTGACTCTTTCTCTGATCTTCGACAACAATCTGTCGAGGCACCTGCTGCCGCCGTCTCCGCTCATTCTTCTCAACAAGACACTTTTGGCTCGGAACGGGGTGGCGGTGCTTCTCGGGAGCCAAAGCACAGGTCCTTCGGAGTCCGGGGAAGTTCGTCTTTTTCGGGTGGCGCCGAGTCTCTTGCGTCGGCAGGCGATGGTGCGGGCGACCCACCCAGCACCGGATCGCCGCGGAGACGCCTACCTAGTGGCAGCTCTGCAGACCGCTATTCCGGTGTCACAGATGACGCAACTCTCCGGGAGAGGCGCGCTCCGAAATCAGCGATTTCTTGGGGTCCGGTCGAAGATGCTTGCAAGGCGACCAGAAGCAGCTCGGGCTCCGCCTCTGTTTACAGCTCCAGGGCAGAAAAAGAGCAGGGCGTCAGGAGAGACCACTTGATCAACAACCGGGGTAGCGGGACGCCTCCAGCTCGTAGTTCCTCTGTTGGTCGCACTCCCACTTTCAGGGATCATGAGTCGCAGGGAGAAGAACAATCTCTTTTCCGCGGAGGAAACCACGTTGTTCGTCTTAGCCGAGTGGCGAACAGCGATATCCGCGAACTGTTGCCAAGTCATGCGCGCTGCGTAGTTCGCTGCTCCCCTGTTTGGCGTTTTTTTTTGCTCACTATCGTCCTTCGTTTGTGTGCAGCAGTCGGCATTTTGCTGCTGGGGGGGATAACGTTCAGCCGCATTCGAGCTTGCACTAGATGCACATCGGAGCTGTGTTTCCAGGGCGAGAATGCCTTTACAGGCCGCAAGGGATACGCTTGGGCACACGATATGCTGCGAACGTTCGAATGGCAACTGTTCTTGCCTTCCTTATTCATTGGATTAGCCGTCTTAGCCAACTGCCTCACAACACTCGCTGTCCTGCGTCGCGGCACGAAGCAAGCGGTAGTTCGTGAGGAAACAGCGACCACACTTTGCTCTCTGCTATGCACCTTCGCACTCGCTGCTCTCGTCACCCCCTTGCTTCTCGTGTGGCGAGGCTTCTGTAACTTCAGTCGCTTCGATTGGTTAACGCTCTTCAGTGACATTGCGCTGCGTCCGACGGAGGCCGCTGCGGATCTGTGTAACCTGCGATATCTGGTGCTGTTTACTGCGATAGCAGCCGCGTTTGCGGTCTTGTCAGAGCTTGTGCTCTTCTTCCGATCAACGAGAGACTTCTGGAAGACGACGCTCGCACTAGGATATCTCAAGTTCGCGGTAGGAGCTGTTGTTTTCTTTCTTGCCATTCTGATTAGCGAGGACACCACTCAGTACCACAACGCGCTACGGGATACCCATAATGCTTTCCTGCTACAAGCGGCTGCACAGGAACAAGACAAGCTTGAGCTAGAAGGGGTGAAAGTCTCGATAGAGGCGATGATGGCGTATCTGTTGCAGAATCGAATATCAATTGTGGCACTACCCAGTTCCATCGCGGCACAGTACACGTTGTTCTACCAGACGACTATGAGCGCTTTGTACATCATGGGACTCCTAGACATACTCTGCGGGTTGTTCGCTTGTGCGTCAGCTTGGTCGAAGTCACCAATGCTTGCGAGCCTCAACGTGCTCGTGAACTTCGTCTTCGTTGTTGTGAATGTGGTCGCTGTTGGCGGGCTCTTCTTCGGCGCAAATGCGCTCAAGTTCGCGTGCAATTACAGGGAGTACCCCGTACCACAGGGGCCCTACGACAAATTTTTTGCCGATCTCGTCTGTCAAATTCGTCCGGACTTCCTGGTCGCATGGGGGGCCTTGGCTGTACTTGTTATTCTTTTTCTCGTCGATTTCTTTGTCAGCGCGTGGGCCTTCTTTCAGCAGCACTGCCGCCGTCGAACTCGAAATCTATCATGAAGGCGACGAATACGGTGTTCTCTGGGCTACGTGTGTAGGTCGTGACGCGATGAGGGGTAGGTGTGGAAATTTGCTCCCGAATTTCGACGGAGTGCCTTTCTGTACGTAACCGGAGACGAACTCAAGTATAATGAGAAGAGGAAGCTTCTCCGTGGGGAAATGGCGTTACATGATTACAGTTCGTAAACGTTTGAAGAATGTGGCCAGTTACGGTGTCAGTGGCGCGTCGTGGATTGTAGATCCTGCAGGATGTCTTTTGCGTCGCAGCATGCCGGCTCGTGAGGGGTAGTATACGTACGTTGGACTTTGTTGCTCGTCCTGCGATCATTCGCCTTGCCACCTGTCAGGGTACTCGGATTCTCTGTTCAGCAGCCTGCAGAGTCTGAGGGTTGTTTACATGCTAGCCGGGTGTTGGATTGCCACAAGGCCGGGCCAGTCGTGAGTCAAACTTCATAACTGTGCAGACTTCCCGCGAATATGTCTGTGCGCAAGCCACNNAGCCACTATCATGCGTCAATTTTCGCGCAAGGACATTGTGCATCTTAAGCATCCAAGAACTGTTGATTGACCGTTTGACAGGTGGGACTGAACGACGACACTTGGAGCAGGAGAGTAGGGCGATGTGCGGCATACAGCAGGTGATGGCGTCGTTTGATACACTTCATACTTAGCCGTGACTACGTTCATGAGGTGTTGTTTCCGCCGTGAGAAGCGCACCTGGCATATGTTGTAACGCCCCCCAAGTTGGAAGGCTTGGCTTGGCAGCCCGTCTTTGAAAGCGACCCCGTCTTGTCAGCCGTGAAGCGGAGGAAGGCAGTGTGGAGCTGAAAGGTTAGTGAAAGCCGCTACTCGTTAACTGCGGCCCTTTTTTTTTTTCCCCGAGGCGGCCCGTTGTCGACTGCGCGTTAGTTGCGCCCCTTCGTTTGTTCAGTATCCGTTTTTGTGGCGGGCAGCCCCACGATGATATGGCCAGTGACTATCTTGTTGAAGGCGTCTTCACTTCACCCCGAGACTGGCGGGAGCAGTGTCCAAGCCACCCTTTTGCAAGAGTCGGCGAACTACGACCGCGACTAAGATCACAGGGCAGTTGTCCCTCACACAGATCGGCCTTACAGCTGTGGTCCCAGTTCGTGGGGCTCGCGTTCGGTGGTAAGGCACCCTTAACTCTTCCAGACCAGACCAGCCGTTTCGGTACTGGTCTTCCGCAAGTTATGTGCGATGGTGTGTTTCTGGTGAGACAGGCCGCGCGCCGTCAGTTCGGTACATACATACTGTTCGAAGTCCGCATGCGTTGACGTGATCGCGCGAGTGGGATCACCGCGGCACCCAAGAGTCGGGAGTTGCTCGTCTTGCTTGAAAGAAATGCCTTTTCATCCGGCTTCACGGACAGCGCTCGCGAGCACCGCGGCGGCTGATTCCCGGCTACGAGGTAACACAGAATGAAAACGCCCGCCAGAAAACAGCGACCCGTTGACTTGCCTTGGATTCGAGTCTCTTGTGGGTGGAGCTTGCTATATAACAACGGGCGCCACAAGGTACTAACGATTCGCCAGTGGCCCCCAATTGCGACAGCGGCTCGCCCTGACGGCGTCACACTACCGAAACACTTCCACCAGGGAAGCAGACATACGCGCAGAGTTGGTACTCTGTGCGGTTGGGACTTTCGGAGCCCCGCGCAGATCACTGGCTCCCACAAGAGTGTACGGCTCAGCTCTTCTGTCAGAGTTGAGCAGCTGCTAGCACCGTTCTCATAGGAACAGTAGCCTGTTTCTAGCAGAAGACCTGATTCTCCCCAGTCGGTTGCCTGCGCGCGGCGTCTCTCGCTCGCCGTCGCAAGTCCGCTCCATGAGGAACCAGTGTACACTCTCTGCCTGCCTAGCAAGTGCAGCGCCTTCCCGGTACCGTAGCGTCTCTTACGGCACCGGGCATCCCAGAACACTACACGCTACAGAGCTTTACCACTGTGGGCAGTAGTCTCGGCTGCCTATCACAGCGTTACTGTAGCAGCTCACCGGCTGACTATTAGCCGAGTGAGCACTCTAGCTTTTTGCGGCCTTATCATCCGCCGCCTGATAAGAAACTCACCACGTCCTCGTCGTGCAGGCTAACCCGACCTCTGCAGTTACGCTCATACTGGCTCCTCCCGTACAGTCT
>NW_027152891.1:17085-17610 GCF_002600585.1 Cystoisospora suis
GATACTGTCTGTCAAGAACGAACGCAAGTTGCGCACCAACATGCTGCTGTTCACGCGGTCTCCACTCTGGCGTGGATTCTCATCTCATGGTTTTCTTAGAGGTACAAGAGGTGCGTTTCACAACGCGGGCTCTCGTCAACCCGAGGCGCCACTGCTTATGTCGCTGGACAGAAACGCCTCTGGTTTTTCGGCTTCCAGTGACACTGTCTTGCGAATACCGCAGGGATCTCACTCCTGCTCAGAGGCAAAGCGGCGACGCACTCGCCCGTCCTTCCGCACTTCCCCAAAGTGACCGTCCCGGCCTGCACCTGCAGGATAGTCAAACTGTACCACTGTCTTGAGAATGGACACGTGAGACATGTAGAGTGTGATAAAGGGCGCTCGGGAGGGCGGCTGTCAGAAAGCATGCGTTCTGACCCGTAGTGTCAGGACTCACTAGTCCTGACGACAACCGCTCCGCTCAATCCTTGAGAGCGGGGGAAGAGCCCGGGGTCGTCAGTAGGGAGGGGCCACGGAAGCGGCTAT
>NW_027152891.1:18033-18261 GCF_002600585.1 Cystoisospora suis
TGGAAGAAATCAAGTTCGTGATTTCTAAACTATAATCTAGTTAATGAGTTGCCGGTTCGCGCGCTCGTGTTTTTTACTGGCTTCTATCTCTTCGCGTTCCAGCTCAGTTCCTTTCCTCGCTTCCGACCGAGCGGGACAGAAGTCCCTTTTTACGCGTCAGAGGCCTGACCGGTCGACTGTATCTCTGCTCTCACTTCTCAAGAGAAGAACACCTCCTCGACGGGAGGT
>NW_027152892.1:0-324 GCF_002600585.1 Cystoisospora suis
AAGAGAGAGACAGTCAAATAAACTCTCCTTCTCCTTCTTCTGCTTGTGAGACTTATAGGTGCTGCTGCATGCGATGAATGACGGAGTATGTTTTGTATTGGACTGAAATTTGCTCGTCTCCTTCCGTTCTTCCTTCCTTGCCTTTAGCAATCCTAAAACGACGCCGTCGCTTTTCGGTTTCCATTCATCCGTAGCGCGGAGAGAAGAGAGTCTCTTCTACCCGCCCTTGTGTACATACACCTCCTACCGCCCCTCATCATACGCAAGACAACTCGTCCGTCTCCATAAGACAGCATATATATATGTACGCATAGACACATGTGA
>NW_027152892.1:334-8595 GCF_002600585.1 Cystoisospora suis
GCGAAGTGTTTGCGTAGCATGTGGATTTAGTAGAAAAGAGAAAAGGAGAAGAAGAAGAGAGAAGAGAAGAAGAAGAAGGGGGGGGTGGGGGTGAAGGCGCACTTTCTAAGCATTTTGGCCGAGATCTCTTCTGGTCGTATAGCGTGGATACTCCACCTACACACACGACAAAAGAAAGAAAGAAAAAGAAAGAAAAAGAGAAAGAGTGAGAAAGAAAGAGTAAGATAAACCTCCCGCTCCCTACTTCTCCTGCGTCTCTCTCTCTCTCTCTTGGATGTAAGAATGAAGAAGAGACTTCTCTCTTCTTTTTCTCACTCTCTCCACTCCTCTTCTCTCCCCTCTCTCCTCCTCATGCCGCTCATCCACACATATACATACATATATACAGAGAGGTAACATGACCTCTCTGTATATATATGTATATACATACATACAGATATATATATGTAGGTGTCTGTAGTGGGGGCCTCTATACATCTGTAGGCGGAAAGGTAGAGATATTTATGTAGCTAGACAGAGAGCGAAGGAAAATACAAATGTATCAATCTATATACACGTATATGTAGAGAGAGAGGTACGTGTATACGTGGAGAAGAAGAAGCATAGGAAAAGGACTGATAGAAAGAAGAGAATGAAAAGAAGGAAGAGAGGGGTTTTTGATCTAAGAGAGGGAGAGAGCTAGCTAGCTAGCTGGCTAGCTAGTGTCTGATCTCTCCTCGAGCCTGGGCTCACCCGAAGGAGTTTCGATGTTTGGTAATTAGATCTTCGTAGATCTCTTCACGCTGAGACTTCTTTAATTTCTTTGAATCTAGCAGAGAAAAGAAGAAAAGAAAGAAAGAAAGAAAGAGATGGGAACAAGAAGAAGAAGAGAAAGGAAGATGTATAAAGAAAGTCAAGTACGTATCTCAATATAGAGTAAGCGAAGAGCCTTCTCTCCTCTCCTCCCTCTCTCTCTTTCTTTCTCTCACGGCCCCTGCCTAAGAGAGGTAAGTCCACTTCTATCTATCTACATGCACACCTCGATTCAGACATGTCGCCAAAGGAATAAAGAGAGACAGATAGGTCCAGCATATCTATGTGTACACCTGACATATGGATGATCCATACAAGTAGAGACACGAATAGTCTTTGTATCTATCGATAGATATGTACCTCCATATAGGTCGATACGTCTATTTCCACGAAGAGAGAGAGAGGGAGATAGAGCAGATGTATGTAGAAAGGTATGTATGCATGCAGAAAAAGAGAGAGAGAAAGAAAGAAAGAAAGAAAGGAAGAAAGCGAGTTCTTCTTCTCCTTCGACTTCTCCGAAAAGTCTCATGTCTCATGATGGCTCTCACAGTTTACTGTCGAAAGAAGAAGAAGAAGAGGAAAAAGAAGGAAGGAATGAAAGAAAGAAGAAGACTAAGTCCTTTGAAAAGAAAAAGTCGCTTCTATACCTCCTATCGTAGATGGAGAAGGAGAAAGAAAAAGAGAGGGGAACGAGAGAAAGACGGTGGAGAGAGACATACACAAGGGACAAACTCCCTATACATTCCTCTCATATAAGATACAAATATAGCTATACAGATACAGTATGTATACATATATATATAGATAGATACATACATCTTCATATATACACACACGCCTTGGTACATACACATATGCATACATCTTCCTACATAGAGAGATATAGAGACTATCTTTCGTACATTTGCATGCCTCTGTATGAACCCCCTTCATTAACCTTCATCTTTCTTTCTTCATTTTTCTCTATAGAAATTGTCTCCTTTTTCTTTATCTTTCTCTTTTCGTACCATCGACACGGAGCTGACTCGTAAGCTTCTTTTCTTCGTCGATAGGAGAGTAGAAGCATGCATATACCATGGGGCCTAAGACACATCCCCGACCTGCCTCATCGATTCCTCCACATAAAGAAGAAGAAGAAGAACGAAAAAGAAGAGACAAGATGAAGAAAAGAAAGAAAGAAGAAAGGTGAAGAGAAAGAAAGAGAGAGGGGAGTCTTTTCATCTTTCTTCTTACCTCTTTCTTATTGCACTATTAGCACATGTTGTGTGTCTAAGATAGGAAGCTATCAGGGTAGCTATCCCGTGCTTAAGACATTCATGTGAAACATAGAGCCATTATGTACGTCTATCTATCTATCTGTCTTTAATCTATCTATCTATCTATCTATGTGGCGAGTTCTCCCTCTGTCGATTTATGCCTATTTGCGGATTGACCTCTTTCTCTCTCTCTCTCTCCTTTTCTTTGGATCGAGAAGGGTGTATCTTCTCTCTCTCTCGTGATATACACTCGAGAGGTAGTAGAAGCGACTACCTCGTCATAAAATCTATCCTTCCCCTCTCTCACTTTCTTCTCTTTCTCTCTCCTCTTATTTCTCTTTCTTTGTTTCTTTCGTTCTTCATCTGTCGCTCTTTCATGTGTAGACGAAGCACGAGAAAGAGGAAGAAGGAGAAGATTTCTTTTGAAGATTCGTGAAGAGGGTCTAGATAAAAAGGAAAGAAAAGATTTGGAGATTGAAGAGCCGGCCGGCATCATGCATGCGCTCATTCGTTCATTCATTAGTGTCCTTTTTCTGTCTTTCTTTCTTTCTTTCTCCATTCGTCGCTTCAGTTAGGCTTCCTTCTTTCCTCTTTTCTCTCTCGGCACAGAGATAGAGAGAAAGAAGTAAAAGGAAAGAAAAGAAATACAAAGAAGAATGAATTAAAGAAGAAGATATAGATGGATAGATAGATAGATTAAAGATAGATAGATTAAAGATAGTTGGATTTGATGGATGTGAGGAAGGGGTTAAAGGGTATGGATTCATCGATATGTAGAAGATGACTGACTGGCATACATACATGAAAAGACTCTATACATAGAGACACATAGAAACACTCTCCTCTTCTCTCATTCTTTCTTTCCTTCCTCACTCTCTTTCTTTCATGTGCTTATCTTCTTTCGCCCTTCAAAAAGAAGAAGAAGAGAGGGTACTTACCTAGATGTACAGGCTTGCCTTCGCACTGAGAGAAATTGGAGGTGACGACAGGTCGATACAAAAGAGAAGAAGAAGAAGAAGATGAAGAAGAAGAAAAAGATGAAGAAGAGAGACCCTCCATGATTACCTGACCTACTGTACTTCTTCCTTTTCTTCTCTTCTTTCTTTCCTTCTTTCTTTTAGTAATGGCGAGAGCAGTGGATTCACGTAGAATCTTCTTCTACTTAGGGGGAAAGGAGAAGAGAAGAGAAACGAGCAATGAATGAAAGAAAAAGTGGTTAAAGACGAATCGAAAGAAGAAGAAGAGAGAGGGGAGAGATCCACGCCAGAGGGGAGACCTGAAGGTGTACAGAAGAAGAGGAAAGAAAAGAAAGGGAAGAGAAGGGAGAGAAAAGTTCTCTTCAATTTCTCTTTAAGACAGACCCCTCTCTTGGTCTTCTTTCTTAAGTCAGGTCAACGGCGACAAACCAAAACAGAAGCGAGAAGAAAGAAGTAGAAGTAGAAAGAAGAAGAAAGAGAGAGGACTGAATGAAAGATGAAAGAAAGAAGAGAAGTAACAGAAAGATAGATAGAGAGAGAGATAAATAGATAAACCATTCTCCTTTCTCTCTATGGTGTCGCTTCTCGTCTTGCTTCTTTTTCGCATGTAGTCATTTACACACTCTTCTTCTTCTTTCACGATTTTCCTCTTGCATGATCGGGGGAGAGAAAAGAATTCAAGACTTGTCTTGAAAGGAGAGGAAGAAAAAGAAAAAGAGAAGAAGAGAAGGAGTTTACTTCTTTCTTTTCAATCATTGCAAGATGACGTGAGAGGTCTTCATTCCTCTTGTTTCTCTTCTCTCCAAGGAAGTCTGTCTCTCTTTTTCTTCTTCTTTTCCCTTTCTTCTTTCATCCACCTTTGCATGCGAGTAGGAGCTAGGCGCATTGACATTTCCCATAGATGCATTGGAGATCGACAGACATCGATTCTCCCGCCCTCTCTCTCCATATCCTCCCCGATGGTAGAAAGACAAGCAAGAAGGGAAGAAAAGAAAGATTCCTCTCTCCTGACACATGCTAGAACCTTCTTCCCTATCTATCTATCTTTTATCTATCTATCTTTTAGCTATCCCTCTCTCTATCTCTCTCGATCGTTCTTTCTTTCTTTCTTTCGGATTCTCTCCCTCGAGCTCTCTATGGATTCCTCCATCAAATAGCTATCTTCTCTCTCGCCTGTGTAGATACTTGTCTTCAGCCTTTTTCTTCTTCTCTCTCTGTGTCCTCTCTTGTTGCTGAAGAAGGAGAAGAACTAATTATCTCTCTCTTTCGCTTGGAAGGGAAGTTTTGAAGGAAGGATTGAAGATATGAAAGAGAAAAAGACATGTTCCTTTCTCTCTCACACTTTCTACTACTCCTACTACTAGGACTACCACGAGGACCCGAGAAAATCCCTTCTATCATACATCTTTCTTTTCTTCTTCTTCTTCGTCTTCTTCTTTTTCTCTTGTTTAGATTGAAGAGACAGCGAAGACTACTAAATGAAGGAATAGATGAGTGTATATCTCTCCATTGCTCTTCTTGCTTTCCCCTGCCCTACTCCTTTCTCTCTCCTCTTTCTTTCTTTCTTTCCACGGTAAGAAACAGAAGTCGGTCTCTCCTACGTCTGTGTGCCTACTTCTAAGCTACTTCTGAGTATTGTAGATCGTTGCTCTTTTTTCTTTTCTTCTTCTTTATTTGCTTCTTCCTCTCACCTCTCTTTTCTTCCCGGTATACTTCAGTTCTTCTGCAGTGTATATACACCTGGGGAGAAACGTCTCGTCTTCAGGAAACACCGATCAAGTCACTTTTTTGCTCTCTCCTTCTTTTTCTCCCTTTTCCTCTCTCCTCTCTCTTTCTCTTTTCTACTTCTTGTTGCTCTTACTTCTCTTCTTGTCATGTGAAGAAAGAAGAAAAGAGAGAAACAATGAGAGAGAATAAGCGGGAGAGAAAAGAGAAAAAAGGAATTCCACAGCAGAATTCCTTCTGGGAGGGAAGATGAAGAAAGTGCATACAGCAACAGATGCAAAAAGAAGAAGAAGATGAATGGAAAAAGACCAAGAGGGAGAAAAGAAGATCATTCTCTTAGCCACTCTTTTCTCTCCTCTTCCCCTCATTCCCTTACCTAGGTGTCTTTCTCTCTTCTTCTTCTTTCCGTCTCTTCTTTCATTCTTTCTTTCTCTTCTTTCTTTCTTTCTTTCTCTTCTTTTGATTGCCCTTCATTCAACACGATGGTTGACGCTCGTCTCTCTCCTTCCTCGCCTTCTCTTCTTCTCGATTCTTCTCCTTCTTTTTCTTTTTCTCCCTCTTCTTCTTCTTCTTCTTCTATGATATCTCCAGGAGTTTTTCTTTCTCAGCAGACCTTTCTTTCTCTCTTTCCTCTTGAAGATGTATATACAGTCTGTCGCACCGTAGGGTGTAAAGCCCAAGTCTTTCGCCTAGAGCAGCAAACTCACCGTCTCTTTACTTCCCTCAAAGAAAGAAATAAACGAGAATTCGATCAAAGCCACACTGCTCTTCTTCACAACGAGGGAGAAGATAAAGAGGGTGAGGGGAAAGGACAGAAAGAGAAAGAAGAAGAAGAAAACAAGAAGAAAGAGGGATGCTGTGTAAGTGTTTCTTCTTCTTCAGGTAGAGAGATCATGACAGAGGGAGAGGGAGAGGAGAGTGGAAGAAAGAAGAAAGAGCCATTCATCGCTTGTGACCAGGTGTATATACACCTGGGAGTTTTACATGTTCTCCGTAGACTCTTCTCATCTATTCTCTCTGAAACACAAAAGACCCGACCGCCTTCTTCTCCTTCTCCCTCTTGCTTTTCTTCTTCTTCTTCTGCCTGCTGTATAGGGGAGAGTGAAGAAGGCGCAGGAGGAGGGGGAGGAGGAGGAGCGGCAAGTCTAGGCTGCGATTGGATCATCACCCTCGTGTTGACCCACAGAAAGACAGAAGAAGAAGACGAAAAAGAAAAAGAAAAAGACAGAGGAGAGGAAGAAGAAGAAGAGAAAGGTTTACCTTTCCTTTCTGTCTCTTCTTCTTTCTCTGAGAATCGTAGTGATCCTCCTTCTCCTCCTTGTCATCTCCTTCTTCGAGGCTTTGAGGATAAGATTCTTCTTCTCTCACGTGAAAGAAGAAAGAATGCTCTCTCTTCTTTCTTTGATAGAGATAACTCACTTCTCGCAGGAGATGAAGGAGAAAGTAGAGAAAGAAGAAACGAAAGTCTTCCAGTGGAAGGGACGAGCTCTACACAAAGAGACGGAGAAGCCGGAGAGGAAGAGAGGAAAGAAGAACACAAAGAGAGAAGAGAAAGAAATCTTTTCATAGAAAAGATAAAGACTCCTTCTTCTTCAGTCTCTTCCTTCTCCTCTCCCGCCTCTTCTCCATCTTTCGCTCTTCTATGCTACATCAACCTCTCCAATCTTTCTTCTTCTTCTTCTCCTTCTTCTTCTTCTTCTCCTCCTTCTTCTCCTTCTTCTCTCTGGCTGTATGCTTATGCCGAGCCACTTCCTTCTCCCCACTTGCCCTCGCACATCTCTTCTTCTTTTTCTTCTTCTTTTCTCGAGAGTTGTGGGAGAGGCGTCACGGTGCTAGGAATATTTCATAGCGGCCGTGAGACTCCTCACTGCAAATCTAACTCATGGGTAGCGGAGAGACAAGACCTAGTTAGAAAGAAAAAGCAAGTGGAACGCAGGATCAAACGAAGCATCGAGGAATGTATCCTCATCCGACATAATTCTAGAGGCAATGACAAGCCCAAGAAGTACCCGCCACAAAAAGAAGAAGGAGATGACGAAGAAGGAGAAGAAGGAGAAGGAGGAGAAATTCTCGAAGGTCAGAGGCGTCACGAAGAAGATGCAAGTGCAGTTCATTCATTCCCACTTCTCTCTTAAGCCATCTCCCTCCTCTCTCTCTCTCCCTATGGGAATATAGATTTAGATAAAGTCATAGAGAGAGATATATATGTGGATACTATATATGAACTAGGTATCTGCAGCCTATATATATATATATATATATGTATGAATGGATACATGTGAATGAGTAAGCAGTTCTCTGCAAGATACATGCTGATAGACTATAGATGTAGATATCTATACATATCTCTATATACCTTCAATCTCTCTCTCTTTCTGTGTGTTGTCTATCCAGTTGAGGTGTATCTATCCTTCTGAAATATCACTTTCTATCTCTCTAGGCATTTTTGCTTTTTCTTTCTTTCTTTCTATCTGTTTATGTTAGGTCTGACGAGTAATATCTTTGTGTATAGTGAAGGAAGGAAGGCGCTCCTCACGGCCGATGAGTCTGCGATCCTCCCTGGGACAGTGAGAGGCCTCGTGATCGATGTAGCGAAGGAGAAGAAGGTGTCGATTGTCTTTGAAGCCCCTCGATGGGAGAATCGATACAAAGAGAGATGGACCTCCGCCTTCATAACTTCAAGCAGTCGATTCGTCATGCCAATTCAAACCATTCTCCTACGCAGAGAACAAAAGAAGAAGAAGGAGAAGAAGAAGGAGAAGAAGAAGGAGAAGAAAGTAGCAAAGACACTCCTCCACGGCGAAGAAGAACCGCATATCGGAAGAGGAGAAAGAAGAGATAAAGAAGAAAAAGAAGCAAAAGATGAAGGGGGAGAGAAAGAGAAAGAAGAAGAGGAAGAAGAAGAAGAGGAAGAAGAAGAAGAGTTGGAAGTGTTTGAATTTTCAATGGAGAAGAGGTCAGAGGAAGAAGAGAAGGAGGGGAAGGAGGGTGACGTCGCCTTTTTGATGGCTCGATGGATTGGAGAGAAAGCGCAAATGTCTTCTACACCTATTCTATAGATATATAGGCAAACATAAGAAAGAAAGAATCGACAAAGAAAAGAAGAAGAAGATGAAGGAAGAAGAAGAAGAAGCTATGGCTATGGCAAACATAAGAAAGAAAGAATCGACAAAGAAAAGAAGAAGAAGATGAAGGAAGAAGAAGAAGCTATGGCTGAATCTTCTAGTGTATCCTCGTGTGTTTGCTCTCCCTTCACATCACAGACACCTCGCCTGTCTTTTCTTGCTCGTCTCTCTTCTTCTTCTTCTTTTTCATTTAATTCCTTTGTATCAGAATAGAAGAAAGAATTGAAAAGAAGCGAAGAAGACGAAGAATGCAAACTTGATAGAAGAAGAAGAAGAGAAAGAAGGCATTACGCAGCAGACACAAGAAGGAAAGAAGAAGGGAGGACAGAAACATACATGTCACTATTAGATATAAAAGGAAATAGATAGATAGATTGGAAATAGAT
>NW_027152892.1:8702-8840 GCF_002600585.1 Cystoisospora suis
AGATAGATAGATTAGGAGATGGAGTCGTAGAGAGATCAGTCATTCTCATTTTTAAATAAGAAGTACAGCGACCAACAGCAACACGCAACTTTAGAAACCTCCTCCTCCTCCTATATATATCTAGAGAGATAGATAGAT
>NW_027152892.1:8928-9068 GCF_002600585.1 Cystoisospora suis
TATATATATATATATGGAGATGTGTATATAGACACACGCACACCTCATATACTTCATTCTCACTTTATAAGCACGTAGTGTACAGTAGGAGAGGCTTTATCGATAGACATATCAAGGAAAGAAGAAGATAAAGAAAGAAA
>NW_027152892.1:9525-9731 GCF_002600585.1 Cystoisospora suis
CACAACCCCATACATACATACACTCTCTGACTGTATAGAAATACATGTATGTATGTGGCTCTGTAGACCATCTTTCCATCGATGTATCTAGGGAGAGACGTCAGACTTGAGAGGAGAAAACTGGCAAGAAATCTCTCAACACATCAAAAAGTCTTGCTGCACCCTTACCTACAGACATACATTTATATCTATCTGTCTATATATCT
>NW_027152892.1:9928-30637 GCF_002600585.1 Cystoisospora suis
TTTAATCTATCTACCTATCTCTCTCTCTCTCCCCTCCCTCTCTCACGGTCCGGACTCTCCTCCTCTTTTTCTTTCTTCTTCGTAGTCTTTGTCTTGTCTTCTTTTCTTCTCCTTTCTCTTGAACTGCAAACTAAGTCTCTCTTCTTTATCTATCTACCTGTAAATATATCTATATATACATATATATCCATATAGATCACGTATATCACGTGTAGACAGAGGGTGTGTTGGAGACACCCCTCTATAGTAGGCAGAGAGAAGTCTCCGTGTGTTTGGCTTCTCAGAGAAGAAGGTTGTCTCTCTCTTCTTCTCTATCTTTATGGAAATTCCCCACCTTCTTGATATGCGGTCAGGCTGCACCATCGATATGGACGGGCGAGGCTCCTCAAGGAGATCTACAGATATAGAGGTGTACGTTGGCAGACACATCTCACAATGCAAGAGGAAAGAAAGAGAGAGGAACAACGAGAGAGATAGAGAGATAGATACATATATATTTATACATAGATAAAGAGAGATAGATAGATTAAAGATAGATTAAAGATAGATAGATTAGGTGAATATCTGTCTCTCTGTATGTGTCTCTCTCTGTACGAGAGGAGAGATGTCTCTTGACAGGAGAGGAGACAGATAAGTTTAAGAATCCCTTCTGTCAACTTGTCCTTCGCTCTCTCTTTTTCTTTTTCTTCTTCACAAGAGAAAGAAGAAAAGAGGAGAGGAAGAAGAGCTCTTTCTGTCTGGCCTTGCTCTACATGGAGGTATGTAAGACGACGAGGAGTGAGAGGTGATACCCTATACTGAAGGCTCTACTATAAGAATAGCAATGGATCTCTCTACTCCTGTCATAGGTATACTTCCTTTCTTCTTCTTCGTATTTCTCATTAAACTGCTTTTCTTCTTCTTCAGGGCACAAAAAAGAAGAACATGGTGGTACGAGTCTTTGAAAGTATCATTCAATCTGGGGAGGGAGTTTCTTTTTCGGTGTCTATACACTCGAGAAAGCTAAGGCGCTTTTGGAGTGTATATACATGCACCATGATGTATGTCTACTAGTATGTTCACACATTCACTCGAGGGGATAGAGCTTATCTCGAAGCGACGAAAAGCAGCAAAGAGACAGTGAAAAGTCCCTTCCATTCGACTCTTTCTTCTTCCTTTTTCTTTTCTTTCTCTTTGTATTCAACAGCATCAGAGAAAGAGAAGAAGAGGAAAGAAGAAAGAAAGGCCTTCCTCCCTCTCTCCCTCTATTCCATCCTCTTGACCGATATTCTTCTTCTTCTCAGAGAGTCAGCTTTTCTCTCTCTCTCTCTGTTAATCTCTGTTTCTCTTTCTTTCTTTCTCTCTCTCTCCTTTGTTTGTCTTTGTCTTTTTCTAAATTTCCGTTGACGAGTCGTCTCTCTCGAAATGTTGATCTTTCTTTCTCTCTCCCTCTCCCTCCAGAAGGTTCTCTTTCTTTCTTTTCTTCTTTTTCTTCTTTTTCATTTCTTCCGTCCCTGCGTCCGTCAAATTCCTAGCGACACCCTTCATCCCTTCCTTACTCTTCTCCGTCCTTCAAGAAGTGCCGCCGTCCAGGGAAAGAGCAAGAGACAGAAAAGAAAGACAAGAAGATGAAAAGAGTGAGAAGAAGAAGAAGAAGACTCGCCAGCATAGACATACACACAACGGCCTCACCTTGTCATGACTCTCACCATCATATACACAAGAAGAAGAAGAAGAATGAAAGGGAAGCAGGAGAATAAGAAGACAGCATGGAGAGTAGAAGAAGAAGAAAGAAAGGAGAGTAGGAGAAGAAGAAAGAAAGAAGAGTAGGAGAAGGAGAAGAAGAGAGAAGGTCTACTGGCCTGCTCGTGGTTTGAAATGTCTATAATTATGACAAGCTACATGACGTGAATGAGAGACAAGAGGAGGAGAAGAAGAAGAAGTCTTCTCTCTTTCTTCTTCTTCTTGTTCTTTTGTTGCTTCTTTCATACTACTCCTATTCGTAGCCATCATCTCCTTTTCTTTCTTTTTCGTGAACTCTGATATCTTATCAAGAATGAGAGAAGACAACCGACTCTTCAAGAAGTTCGTCTCCTCTTCTTCTTCTTCGTCTTCTCTTATCCCAGAAGAGGAGCGATGAGGCAAAACGAAGTGGAGAAGAAAGACCGCATGCAGTCGAGAATCGTCCGTCAACTCAGGATGGAAAGTCGTTAAGAGAAGAGGCTTCTCAACACACCCCACTGCTGTAGAGAGAAGAAGTCACAAAGAAAGTAAAGAAAAGAACTTAAACAAAAGCGATGAGAGACCTCTATTGGCATTCGTATACGCAAACCAAAAAGATAAGAAAAGAGAGAGAGAGTCGAGAAAGATAGAGTTAAAATACATCCCCTAAAGTTAGCTAGATGAAAGACAGACAGATTAGAGATAGATACAGAAAGGTAGGTTTAAGATACATAGATAGATCAGTTGGTCGATAGATATGGGTGAAGTATAGATAGATAGATAGATAGATTAAAGATAGATTGAAGATAGATAGAAGACGTGCTTGTTTCTTCTTCTCTTTCTTTCTGTCTTTCATGAGGTTCCTTACCGGCAATAAGTCTTTCATGTCTTTCAGGTAGATCGATGTATCCTAACACTTCTGCCTGAAGAGAGCAGAAGAAAAGACAGGAGAAGGGTCCTCATGCCACTAAATCATCTTCTTCGTAAAGAATTGTCTCTACGCCTTCTATCAGTCAATCTTAACTCACGCCCGCCCTCACATCTTTTGAGTCGCACCGGCCCCTGGCTTGGCCTAGGCTACGACCCTCCTATACTAGTCGCCTCCTCTACTCATACTGATACTACTACTACTACTATCACTACTACTAGTAGGACCAGTCATCAATAAGCAGCAAAGAGAGGAAAGACAAGAGACCGTCTCTCTCTCTCTCACACATAGAGGCTCCATCTATCTCCTATCACTATCAGTACATACACACATATACATATATATATATATATGTACAGCACGTGTAGAGGTATGTATTATGGTATCACGTCACTGGATCTCATGGCTATTCGATATACATGATAGAGATAGATATATATAGACATATACATAGAGAGAGAGACTCCCTACACACATATAAGAATAGACAGTAGTAGGCGTAGTCGTCACACACCTATTTGAACATACGTAATGTATGACGATGTGGAGCAACCTAGATCTATAGGAAAGAGCTCTTCTCCAAACGCTATGGCGATAATTTATTTCGATAGAGAAAGTCAAGAAAAAGAACAAGACAGAAAGAAAGAAAGAAAGACGTGAGGGAGGTTCGATTGAGATACTCGAGAAAATCTCGGTCCATCTCTTCATAATAGAGACATCAATACACATACACCTATATAGATACACATGCATGGACTCATGGCTAAAAGTATGAGAATTCTCCATACAGACAGGGAGAGAAACAAGCACACACATACACAGAAATAGACAAAGTAGAATCTCATAGCTATCTATCTATCTATATCTAACTATATATCTATATCTATATATGTCTATATATGTACGGGCATACGTCATCGGATAGGGTTTGGAGTATAGCAGGGGCTCGTATACAGACAGCCGTCATTCCTTCGCACATCTCCCGGAGTCTCCCTTCACATCGCAAAGGAGCCTCAAAGCTATCCACCTACACATACACACATACACATATATATAGATATATATTTATATATATACTCGAGTGTAGTTATGCAGGGGATATAGACAGGATAAGGTTGGACTTTATCGCGAGTGTTTTGTGTAGGAAACTGAGATAAGCTGCAGACATTCCCCTCAAACTCGCGCCTCCTCGATTATCTTCTTAAAAGACTTCTCTTGTCCACAGCGTGCGTGCAGGCTGAAGCCCCTTAATCCTTCGGCGAGAGTATAAGACGACAGCAGGCAATTCCTCTTCACCTTCCCTCTCATCTATCTCACACCTACCCCCTCCTACACAATTATTCTAGCACGAGGATACATATATAGACGTACGTACATACATATTCATATATACATGTTGTCTATATATACATATAAATATATATGAAATATATACACATATATGTACATGGGGATAGACATTGATGGACCAGTACTCGTGTATGTGCCTACAGATGTAAGTTCGATATTTATCTATGTATGTATATATATATATATATATATCTGTCTATACATGTATAGACAAGTGCCGTATAAAGATCTCTACATCAGCAGGTGACTGGAGGTGTGAAGTGCACTATGTACTGCTTTGTGAAGAAGTCTGTAGGAGTCAGACTTCCAACTGTTAGTCCTATTACATAGAGAGAAGATCTCTTTCTCTTTCTTTCTTCCTCTCTTTCTTGAACAAGATAAGGTCTCTTCTTCCTGTGAGTTCACTCTCTCGATGTAGAAGACACAGGCATATACACTCTCGGGTGTACATACATCATCCAGATCTCTTTATGAATCTATCTATCTGTCTATGTATCTATCTGTCTATCTATCTATCTGTCTATCTATCTATCTGCTTCTTCACGTATGTGTATATTGATGTGCGGTGTATGTACACTCCAAGATACCTGTCTTCCGAAGTAATTTCGGCATGTCTGAACAGGTGCACCTCGAATAAACTCCCCATAGCCATCCCCCTCTTCTTCTTCTTTCTCTCTCTCTTTTGTATCAAGAGAAGAAGACGAATCACTAAGAAGCTCTCTCCTCTTCTTCTCCTTCTCGACGGCGTCTCGGAGACAAACACGATCTGAGAGAAGAATACACCCTGAAAGAAGGAAAGAAGAAAGAAAAGAAAAAGAAGAAAGGGAAGCAAAGGTAAAGAGAATTTGAATGAAGAAGAACAAGGAAAGCAACGAGGAGACAATAGAAAGGAAGAGAAGAAAAGCAAGAGGAAGGAGAAGAAAGAAGAGAGAGAAAGAAAGAAAGAAAGAAAGAAAGAAAAAGCCCTACCCACACAACTTCCAAATTCAAGCCTATACTCTGATTAACACTATAGAACCTACAGGTACTAGCAATAGAAGAAGAAGAAGAGAAAGAAGAAGAAGATAGATTCGATTTGTTTCATTCATTGGTCGCTTCTTTCTCTTGACTAGACTCACCAGCGCATGTCCCCCACACAGGCTTCTTCTGTCGATGAACGAAGTCTTTCAACGCCTTCAAGAAAGAGAAGAAAAAGAAGCAAACTTTTCTGGTTAAAGAGAAGATCAAACCCAGCATACCACAGACAAGTGCAGTCTTACACGCGGGAGAGAGAGAGAGAAGTCTTCTTCGGACCTTCTCTCAGCTCGTGATAGATGTCTATCTCTCCATACACACTTTGAGGAATAGGACGACATACAGACCTAGAAAGCGAAAGAGGAAGGAGAAGAAGTGTCTATCTTCTTCTTCTTCATGTTGCGTGAAGAATCTAGGAATGTCTGAATGAAACTTGACGTGACTCTGAAGTGTCTCCTGTGAAAGACAAAATTCTAGGGAAAAGACGATGAGTGTACGTACACCTAACAGTTCAGTCCCGGCGATAATCCTCATAGCCGTCGATTCTCCTCCAGGAATGACCAAACCATCGAGACCTCGCAAATCACTCGCAGTCTTCACCTGAAGAAAAAGAAAAAGAAAAGAAAAGAGAGAGAAAGGAAGTGATGAATAGAGTGAGAAGCGTATGTACAGCACACAGGGGAGATGTCGGGATAGGGAGGGGGGAGGGGGGGGGTCTTCTTCTCTCAGTTGGCTGGTCGATCAAGAGGAAGAAGAAGAAGAAGACATACAGGTAAAGAAAGAAGGAGAAGAGAACAGTGAGAATAAGAAAGCAAGGAAAAAAGGGAGAAGGTGAATGATGTAGGAATAGAGAAAGAGAAGGAGATAGATAGATAGATAAATAGATGATCCGTCAATGGATCGACAAAGAAAGACTGGTCTGCCGCTTCTCCTTCGCTCTTTCTTCTATCACCGACATGATTCATTACGATAAGGAAACTGGCAAGGCAGCAAGTAGCTAGCTAGCTAGCTAGCTAGCTAGTCAGGTAGCTAACTAGATACACAGAGAGATTAGCTACACGTGAAAAGCAGACAGGAAGAATTTCTCTTTCTCTGTATAGAGACAGGTATAGGTATAGATCTCTATATTACATATACATTATCATGCATATAGGCCACATGCATGATGAGGCGTATATACATATCCCTAAGCCCCACCTTGTATATGATACACACATATGTACATATATAGCTCTCTCTCTATTATATAGATATATATGTCTGTCTATACACATAGACGGATGTAGGTACGCACATCTACATCTACCTACATGCCTCCCCACCTAAACAATCCATAAAGATACATAGACGTAGAGAGGTAGATACATAGACAGATATGTATGCACTTCTATATACAGAGAGATATGTATGCACTCTGTATGGATAATATATGTATACATATGTGTGCGTATCTCTCCAGGTAAGCGATATATATAGTTAGATCTGCATATACATATATGTATATGTGACTATGTGTGCCAAGACCTAGATTGTATGTATAATATAGATAAAGATGTACCTACAGCTACTATACACCGAGAGAAGGCTCGTATCGATATATATATGTGCATATATATATATATCTCCAGAGGTATAATTTGATGTGTATGACTGCCTGTAGCGCCTATATAGGAACTGAAGAAAAGAATAAGAAATGCATACATGCATGCATGAACGGCTTGTTGAGGAGGAGAAGAAGAAGTTTGAGAAAAGCGCAAGAAAGACGTACAAGAGAGACTTGGAGATAGGAAGAGGGAAGATCGAGCCTCTTAAATGCCTTGAGGTGATCGAGAAAAGCTCCCTGAAGTGCAAGAATTCCCACATGAAGAAAAGAAGAAGAAGACTTGCGATTGACGAGAGAAGAAGAGAAGGAGGAGGAGGAGCAGCATGAAGGAGGTGCATGGAAGTGAAGAGTCTTTGGAGAAAGAGAAGAAGAAGAAGGAGACACCCTCGGCATGATGGTGAAAAAGAAGAAGAAAGAAAGAAGGCTAGAAAATGATAGAGAAAAGAACACAAGAAGAAGAAGAAAGAATAGAAAAGAGAAGAAGAGAAGAGAAAGTCGAAGAAGAAGAAGAAGCAGGGAGGAGAATGAGGGTGGATCGATTCTTCCTTCTTCTTCTTCGAGCTAATTTTCTTTCCTCTTCTTTCTTTCTTTGTTGTGAAGGCGGTTCGATGAATGAAGAATGAAGAAGAGAAAGAAAAGAAGAAGAGAAGGAACAAGGAAAGAAAAGAATGAGGAAGAAGGAACGAGAGAGACTTTACAACATAAAAAGAAGAAGAAAAGAAGATGAAGGGCATCGACTTCTTCACTTCCTTTCTTCAAATACAGTCAGGAAAGAAAGAAAGAAAGACTAGAAAAGTACATTCACTCACTCCTACTCTTACTCTTACTACTGGTAAGATTTCCTTCAATTCCTTGTATTGTCGATCTTGACGGATAAGGTAAAGACGAGAGAGGAGGAGTTACTTCTTCTTTCTTTGCGTCTTTTTTCTTTCGTTCCTTCCTTGCTCTTCTTCTCCTTCTTTCTCTGATTTAGTTGAAAGACGACATACTGATTGATCAAGATAGACTTCTCTCTCCTCTCTCTTTCTCCTCGGGTTAATGTTCGAAAGAAGAAGAAGAAGAAGTCCGTAGAGAGAGGTTAAAATAACTCAAAGAGAAGGGAGAAGACGAGAAGAATAAGAGAAAGAGAAGAAAATAGCTTCTTTCCTCTCTCTTTCTTTTTGATCCTTTCTCTTGTAAGAACGAGAGACAGAATGATAGAGAGATAGAGAGATAAAGAGATAGATAGGTAGGTAGGTCGGTAGATTAGAGAAAAATGTTGTTAGGCTTCACTGAAGGAGATCTTAAGGAGAAGGAAAGGCCCTGAGAAGAAAGAAGGAAGAGGAGAAGAAGAAAGGAGAAGAAAACGGAAAGAACAATGGCCGGATTGAGGGCGTGTTGGCATGCACCGAGAGAAAGAAAAAGAGAAAGAGAGCCATGCAGGTATGAGGAAGAAGAGGAACGGGAAGAGAGATCAAGCAAGCTTTTATCTTTTCTTCCGAATTCTTCTTTCTCCATTCTGAGAAGGTTTCTATCGAGATGTGTGGATTTCTGTCCTTCTTTTGACTCTCTCTTCTTCCTCAGGTTCTTCCATGAATAAATGGCTTTCCTCTCCTCGACCTCTCTCAAGGTCTCTTCAAACTCTCATCTTTCATTCCTCTCTTACGCAGAAGCTCCTTTCTTCTCTTCTCCTTTCTCTTCTCTCTTTCTCTCCTCTCTTTCTTTTTTCTTTCGTTTTTCTTTCCTTGTCTCCTTCTGCGCTTTCCTGTCTTGCTCCATGCATTAGGGGGGTGCCTTTTTCTCAAGGAGATTACGAAGAAATCCTTTTCTTCTCTCTTCTTTCTCTCTTCTTTTCAAACAGAGAGACTATGAATGAATGAATGAATGAATGATCTCTTCTTCTATCTGTCCTTAGTAGTTTAGCTTCTTTTCCCTTCTCACACCCCCTCTGGCCCAAATCCATGAGAGATCAAAATAAAAGAAAGAGGGAGAAAAGGGACCAGAAACAAACAAAGAGTAAGAAAGAAAGAGTAAGAAACAAACAAAGAAAGAAAGAAACAAACAAAGAGTAAGAAAGAAACAAAGAGTAAGAAAGAAAGAAACAAAGAGTAAGAAAGAAAGGAAGAAACAAAGAAAGAAAGAAAGAAACAAAGAAAGAAAGAAAGAAAGAGTAAGAAACAAAGAAAGAAAGGAAGAAACAAAGAAAGAAAGAGTAAGAAAGAAAGAAAGAAAGAAACAAAGAAAGAAAGAGTAAGAAAGAAAGAAAGGAAGAAAGAAAGAAAAAAGAGAAGGAGTTTATGTGTTTCTCTGTCAGAGAATCTTCCCAAGATGAAGAGGCCTTCTCCAACTCGACCCTGCCTCTCCAATGCTAATTCTTCTTCATCTCGTATCTCTTCGACAAGAGAGCAAGCCTTACTATCTAAAAGAGGAGAAAAGAAAGATAAATCGAAAGAAGAGGAGACAGCACGGCCAAGAGCGCAACCTTTCTCTTCTTCTTCCTCTCGCCCCCTTCCAACGAATTCTTCTTCTTCTCTCTCTTCTTCTCATTCTCGTGTTGCTCCTCCTTCTTCTCGCTTATCGACGCAGAGAGCGAGTCAAGCAGGAACGGCACAGAAAGAGAGAGAGATTAGCCGAAAGCAGAAGAAGCCTCTCGGAGATGTGAAAGAAGAAGAAAAGAGAAAATGTCTAGATTGGGTGGACGCTTATATCCCAGCTAGGAGATATCTCAAGTATAGAAAGGACGTTCTTCGCGACGGTCCCATCGCTACAGAAATCTTTTCTAATCCACATGATAGGAATGTCTTGTGCCTTGATATCCATTCTTCGGGTACACGAAGCATTCCTCTTCCTTGCAATGAATCGAAAGAGATAGAAAGTCCCATTAACTTTCCATCTCTTTCACCTGAAGAGTCATCGACCATACCCACACAGAGAAATGTACAGGATTCTCTCTTGCCAGTCCTACACGGCATATATATATATATATATACACATTTATGTATATCTACTCATCTGGAAGATCTCTCTCACTCTATCTCTTCTTCTCTTATACGTATATCTATATTCAAATCTAAGATCTCTTTGTGTATATGTGTATCTTTCTGTAGTTTTCTCTCTCTTTCTGTATCTCTATATCTACATGTGAAGGAAGTGCTTTTCTTTCTTTCTTTCTGTCTCTCTGGACGTTTCTGTCTGGATGGGTCTAGGTCTCTTATCGTGTCTTCTTAGACAGGTGTAGAGACATGAGAGGCCTTGTCTCTCTGTCTGTCTCTCTGTCTGTCTCTCTGTCTAGATTTCTTTTCTCCTTTCATCTTGATTTTCTCGTGGAGGTTGCGTCTTTCTTTCTCTCCTCAGCGAGTCTTTCCACATAGAAGCTTCTTTCTTTCTTCTGTCTCTTCTTGTCTCTATCCCAGACATTTTCTATTCTCTTCCTTTCTGTATTTATACCTACTGCATATAAATGTGTATATATTTATGTATGTAGATATCTATATGTATAGGCATCTGCACATGCGCTTAGATAGATGTGCTGTGGGTATGGGGAGACTACCTGGCGGACGTAAGACTTTTTTCCCGAATTCCTTATCCATCCCCTCGCTCTCTCTCTCTTTCTCATTCTAAAGTCTTTTCGATCACTCATTCCAAGAAAGAAAGAGTGAGAAAGAAAGAAAGAGTGAGAAAGATGTAGGGTCGAGAGGAGGCTTCCATGTATTGTGTAGATCACGTCACGAACGTACATGTATCATATATCATCTGAATAGCCAGGCTTGTGTATCTTTCTGTCTGTCTTTCGTCTTCCTATCAATTCTCTGATCTATCTATCTCTTTATCTTGAATGTCTTCTTACTCTTTGTTTCTCTACCTCGCACCAAGTGGAAAGTTGAGTGTATATACAGGCTGCCCTCCTAGAAGGTGATATAAAAATTCTCTATTCATTCTAAGAGAAAAATACCCTGTCTTCTCAATCTTCTTTTCTCACTCCTTCTCTTTCTTTTTCTTTCTCTCTGTTTCTCTCTCGTTTCTCTCTCTCTTTCTACCCATTTATCTGTCTCTGTCTTTCTCTTCTTCTTTTCTTGTCTGTTGATCTTTAGGTCTCTACGCCGTATCAGGGAGCGCCGACCACGCACTTCGATTGTATCGTCTGCCGTCATCTCGATGCTCTTCTTCTTTTTCCTCTTTTTCTTCTTCTTCTTTGATCGGGGAGCTATTCCTTCCCAATGCAGGCCATACAGACTGGGTCTCTTGCTGTTCTTTTACCCCTCACAATTGCGTTGTCTCGGGAGGTATGGATGGAAAGGTCTGTCTGTGGGAAATCCAGAAGTATCTCTCTTCTTCTTCTTCCTCTTCTTCAAGGAGTGCTTTACATCCCTCTCGAGCGATCAATCCCTCGAGAAGTCTCCTCGGTGGGGCATCTGGTAAGATGAGAGAAGAAGAAGAAAGAGAGAGATCTCCTCATTCTAGGGTGATGGATATACCGCAGACACAGGTCGAGAGAGTGAGAGAGAATGATCGGTCGATTGTCTGTCGAGCTAGCACCAATCGAATTCGATGCATCGAGTTGAAGGGAGGCGGACACCTTGCTTCTGTAAGTCAAATACAGATAGCCGGCCGGGGTGCAAGAGGGTCTTCTTGTTCTCTTTATTACAGTCGTAGAGGAACGGAAGGCGAAGAAGAAAATGTGTGTTGTATGACGTCGGGCTATGACGGATTTCTCCGTGTATGGGATCTTGGAAAAGGAAAGAAAGAAATCGCTGCTCTTTCAAGTGTATCTACACCTGAACAAGGAGGAGGAGGAGCAAATCGCATTGTGCATCCTTCGCCTATTACCCATTTCATTTGGATGAATAGTGTAGCTATAGCTGGGACAAAGGCAGGAAGTCTGAAGATCTGGGATGTCAATGCGGGAAGATTGCTAGCTAGCTCGAAACAACAGCTAGCTAGTCACCCCGGGGGGATAGGGTGTCTACAGCTAGCTGTCGTCAAGAGAGATGAAGGAAGAGGATTTTCAAAGGACGAAACGACAGGGGGGTTGAGAGAAGGACAATCTCTCTTTTGCTACGATGAAGCGAGAGTCAGACTGCCTTTCCTTTTTTCTGGAGGAATTAAAGACGGAAAGCTTTGCATGTGGGACACGCGATGCTTTAGTACCCCTGTCGCGCACATTCAAGCGCATGCAGGCTCCTTAAATGCCATCCTTATCTTGTCAGATGGATCTGATCGAGAGGAGAGAAAAAGATCTCCAGCTGGTTCGTCCGAATTCCCTGCTGAAAGTTCGCAGAATGAAAGCAGTCTCTATGATCCGAACCCCTACAGTGTATGTACACTCGGAGCTGATGGTGCATGTCGCTTCTGGGACGTCAGAAAGCTTGGGAAAGAAGGAGGGGGAGGACAAGGTAGTAGTGAGAGTTCTTTAGGTCATAATTCTATGAAATCGATTCTGCTCCCCGGGCGCCATAAGCAAGCTTTTCTATGTGGCGAAGCGATTGGAGAAGGACTCGTTATAGGGGGAGCAGCGGACGGGTGTGTCTATCTTATGAATCGATGGAGCGAAGAGGAGGAGGAGGAGGAAGAAGAAGAAGAAGGAGAAGGGGATGAGAGAAAAAGGATACGAGAGAAGAAGAACAAGATTGATGGGGTCTGCTGGGGCTATGGATGTGATAAGAAAGGTGCGGTACAAGTCCTTCGAGCTGTAGTTACACCCGAGAAGATGAAAGGTGAAGAGGAGATAGATGAAGAAGAAGAAGTCTCTGACAAGGCGAGTGAGAAACAAGGAAACCTCCTAGGAAGAAGAGAAAGAGTACATGGAATTGTAGCTGGAGGAGACGACGGACATCCATCCTTCCTCGGCTTCGGATAAAGAAAGAAAGAAAGAAGAGCAGGAGTTGGACTACCGACAGGCTTGAAGATCCGTATAAGTTAGGAAGACTCTAAGAAAGAACAAGCAATACAAGCCTGTGCGTCCTATCTTCTTCTTCTTCGCTAGACATTCTGTGAAGACGGTAGAATGAACTACCTACCTAGTGCAGATAGGAGGAGCATCGTCAGTCGTTAAGAAACCTGATACATCGTGTATCCCTCTGTTTCTGACGTACTACCCCCGCCAGCTATCTCTCTATGTTCAATATATCTATCTATCTATCTATCTTTCATGCATCTGTCTATCTATCTATCTATCTTTCTGGCTACCTCTTTCGAATCTATTTTCCATGAAGGGGAGGTAGCAAGGGGAGAAAGAGTGAAGGATCTGCAATGGGATAATACTCCCTATAATAAGGCAACTTGGCTCTTCTTCTTCTTCGAAAGGTCTTTTTTCTTTTTTTCTCTCTTCGATCTTTCTTGAATGAAGTTTCCCTAAAGGAAAGTTGCTTGATAGATTGGGTTGCATCGAGATAAGAGAATGAAGTAAGGAAAGAAAGAATGTGTTTTTCTACTACCTCTTCGAAGTATGAAAAAGGGGGATCTTCCTTTTTCGCCTTATATTCGGAGAGCCGCCAAGTGTTATTCAGGTTACTATGTCGTAGGTCTTGATACATTCTTATCGCTTCATATCTGGGGGATATGTTCACTAGATGTATAGAATAGCTCTTCCATATGAAGAGAGATTTGCTTAAAGATGATCCCTTATTTAAGAAAGAAGAGATAGAGATGCAAAGAGAGATGGGAGAGGACGACGCTGTTGTCTCTCTGCATGCTAGCACACATCTATTCATGTTTTCCCACTTCTTTCTCCTGAGGGATTTTTGACGAAAGAAAGGGAGGATTCTCGAGATATTTCTCTTTTCTGGTGTATATAGATCTATACATAACATCTTGTCTAGATTTGTCGGAATGCATTCACAGAAGAAGTTCTTTGGACTTTCTTCAGGTTAGCTCATAGCGAGTTAGCCCACATATTTCTTTTTCGTACTTTTCTTTACAATACCTTTCTTATGAAGACTCTTACCGATCTCCGTTGATGCTGAAGAGACTTTTGAAAGACTCTTTTTCTTGAAAAGATCACAATCAGCTTTCTAAGGTCGTGCTATCGTCTCTCTCTTGTCTCGGGTGTATAGACACCCCGGAGGCATGGCGAGTTGGATTCCTTATGGAATAGGAAGAAGCGACGGACTTCGAAGTTTATGAAAAATAGCTTCACGTGTAGAGCAATCGGTTGTTCTCTTAGATGAGAATGGAGGAAAGGCTTTTCTTGAGGTATAGAAGAACCGAGAAAATCGTTTCTTGAATTTAAACAAGCATCAAGTAGGTCTAGGAAAGAGCCCCGCTGACTAGACGCCACGAATCCATTCAAGCTTTCTCTCGAAGTAAGAAGTAGACATTTTGATTGAATGAACCGTCTGTTGATACGACAGAAGTAAGCAAGAAGTTCTTTTTTCTTTCCTTCATTCTTTCTTTCTGTATTCTCGTCTCTCTCGCTAACCGAAGAACCCGACTAGGCTCCAGAGCCTACACACCCTTCTTTGATCAGGCCTCCCCTCCCTCTGACTCGCAAGCCTTATCAATCGAAGCTTTTTCCTCCCTCGCCGCGGCTCGAGGCGAGTAGCGGCAATCTAGCAGTTCAGCTTCCTTCTATTATAAGCTTTTTTCCAGAAGGGGTGTGCATCTTGAAGGCTTGGTACCTCTTGAACGAAAAATCCAATCTTTAGTAGATGATAGTGACATCTACAACGGACAGCCACCTGTGTGAGGGAGATCAGAGCCAAGCCTACGTCCTTTCTTCTATGGTTCGAAGAGCTTCTACGGATGAATCTAACGGGACCGACGAACTTCCTCTTTGATGTGCGGCATCACTCGATATGATAAAAGGGTGCTTGCTCTTCTATCAGTCGGTAGAGCAGGAGTGTAGTTATGTAGGACGGATGACAGGGGTCATCCCGGAAAGGGAGAAAGAGTGTTCTTCTTCTACATTTTCTGAGCTAAACATTCTCCTTGCTATACAGGGATGAAAGGGATCTTCACCCCTCCTTCTCTCGAGATGAATGCTGAGAGAATGACCGAACTGGCCGAGAGACTTGGCTCTCTTTTCTGTCTTTTTCGACCGTGCGAGCGTGAAACAGTGATCCCCACGTTGGCGAGTATGCATGCCTTCTTCATAAAAGTAACTTTCCTAGTCAGAAGAATCTGAGAAGTGTCTCGTCATCAACCACACACTAGAGAAACGGCGTCCGCTCTTGATTGAGAGACGGTGTGAGTTGTAAATGTGACGAAGAAGTCACTGACAAGACGTTTTGCAGTGACCATTCTGATGGATAGTCTGCTGCTACTAACTTCCTTCCAAACATCTGAGTTCATGGAGATCAAGGTCAGCAAAGCATCCTGAGAGTGAGTATTCTATTGACTTAACCTTTCAAACATAAGGTTGTTCCACAATTCTCCTTCCAGAAAAAGCATGAGACCTGTCTTTCGAAAGAAAACCTGAATGACAATGATAAGGAACCTGTGATAGAAAGAGGAACTAAAGAAAGAAGATACCCCGAAAATCCGGAGGACTATAACGACCCAGTCGCTTCTTGCGACTTGAAAAAGTTGTTGAGCTAGGGGGGAGAGGAGGTCGTGATTGGTTCTCGCGATCTACCTTCACACCACCTCTTTGGGTTCTTCTCCGATGCTCTGTTGCTCACCGTCCGCTTCCCTGTGAATGTGCGAGCCCCCAGAATCCTGATCGACTTCGCGGAAGATAAAGGCAAGCTGCTCGGGAAAGAGGATCGGCTCCTTGGCGTCTCTAGTTGTGGAGGAATGAACAAATTGACTGGTTCACAGAAAGGGGAGTCTGGGGGAAAAGAGCTCTCTCGCTCGACATAGACCATCTGGGCGATGAGCAGGGTGGGACGGGAGATCTATACACTTACGAAGGTTTGCTCCCTTTCTTCGGAGGTAGGGAACGCCACGACTGCGTTGTTCTTTAGGAGAGAAACCTTCTAGGATCATAAACGTCACCCCTGTCAGGTGTGTAGAGCAGGAGATATATCGCAAATGCTGCATGCCATGCGTCAACAGAGGAATCGACTTGACTTCCTCTTGCCGAATTTTATGACAGGAATTCCGTGGTTCTCTTCTGTAGCAACTTGCTTCTCTTCTCCTCGGCTTCTTTCTGTTCGGTGTCGTAGTTTGTTTCTTCCTCTTCTGAACTGAAGATGCCGGTGAAGATATCTTCTTCCATATAACTTGGGACGTAATTTAGTTTATACTTGTCACCATAAGAAGGCTCAAGAATGCCATCCTCGATCAGTTTCTGAACGATCCGCTCTTCGTTCAACACCCATAACTTTTCCTTCATTTCCTCATACAAGTCTTGAGGCGCCGGCGTCTTTGAAGAAGACGATGAGGACGCTCTTGCCGCAAAGTCCTCATCTTGTAGCTTAGCGACTGTTTCAAGCATTTCGTCAAACAGCTCTCCTAGCGTTCCTGTAAAGCCTGCAGTCCCTGCTTTCGATGCCGGGGTGGCTGGAGCAGACAACTGAAAGTTTTCCAGAGAGTCTTCTTGTCGAGCTGTGACAGCGTCAATGTCGACCATGCGTGTCATGAAGAAGAAAAGCATGAAGGCACCTGACACGGCAACAACGGGAGGTGCAATGGCCGCACCGGGGATTCTCAGACCAGCCATGTTGGGAGGAGTGTTGCTTCAAACGCACACGGTCGTCGTATACACTCAGAAAATCTCTCCGCCAGAGAACGCAATGAACCTCAACAAGCACGCGGGAAGTTTATGAGCGCAATTCACTGCCCTTCTCTCTCCTAGCCGGTATGCTTCAACGCCCAGAACAAAGAAACCAACGGAGTAAAAGAATACCTGTAATCATATTCTACCACATCCGCGAGTCAGTCCAACCCAAAAGATAGGGTGGGACAGTTCCGGCAGTGATCAACAACTTTACGAATTCCAGAGGACTGAGTGCAAATGTCAGTAATCTCCTCTAGATTGGATTTGCAGCCAGCAGTGCAGAATCCGAGTTTCTTATGTACCTGACTGGCGAAATTTCAAGTCTGCGCACATGGCAGTTGACAGATGTTCACGTACGAGCCGGGGAAGTTTCTAGCAGACAAGGGATGAAGCGACTGGTAACACAACGTGTGGGTTGTCATTCAAAAGAACTGTCAGTATTTTCCTTGATGAGTCCTTCTTTGACCGCAAAAAGCGCGGCGGGCCCTTCAGCTCCCATCAACCGTAGTGAACGCTGCTGTCAGGGAGGCATTTCGATTGTGGAAGAAAGAGATGTCAGGTAATTTTGTGAAGGCCAGTACCTGTCTGCAGAGATGTGTTCAATTCAGTCTCGGGGCTGGGTTTGCGTTGTTCTTTTCGTCAAAGGGCAGATTACCACAGGTGTAGGAACAATTGTGGCGAACGGCGACATCCACTTCTTAAGCCAAGTGCGTGGACGACGAGAGCTTTCTCAACTCTCTTGGCGTTTGGTGCCCCCCTCGAATCTAATGGCAATAAACTACGGGCTATGTATCAGTGAGCTACGAGACTGTTAAATTGTTTGTACTGACCTGCCCGTTTTTCTGGCAACAGCGAGCTGCCCGTTCAGGCAAGACAGGTGAGCCAGTACGGGCCTAGTCCAGCAGCCCGTGGCTCGATTGATATGTTCGTCCGACAGTTCTGCTCCTTTACCTTCTGCCCTGAACGAGATTCGAGGCTCTTGAGACAACATGTAGTGAGGTGAACGCAAAGGGCTCTGCTGCTTATCAGTAGACGTCGTAGTGCTGACTGGGATGTGACGGAAGGCAACGAGCGAACTGCGTTGCGGTAGTTCTTTAAACGCTTAGTTTCTCTACATCTGCTTTGGCGTAAAGCTCTCCTGACAACTTCAGCTCCTCATCGTAAAAGTTCGAAGCGCAATGGGAGTAGCCTAGTGCTAGTGACTACCGGACGCTCCTGGCGCCATACTGCTGACACTTTTGCTACACACTGGTTCCTTCCACCTTTCTGGGTCTTTGGAAAGCACGAGAGACTGGCGGTTCTGCTTAATTCTCCACCTGCAATACGAACAAAGTGTGCGAGCTCCTGTTTCACGCCACGGCAATAGGTTGTTTTTGCCGGGTGGTATAATGCGTCCCTTGACCATCACGACATGCAACAATCACGCCAGTTCTGCCGAAACCATCGAATTAGATACAACCCAATTTCTCTGTTCCATTTGAGACAAGGACCTCTTACCTTTGCGGCTATCTAACTGTCTCTACCCCCCGTAGCGTTCAGGGAGAGCGGGGGGTTGCGGTAGCCCGGCCGTCTTCTTTCGGAGAGAGGGCCTGGCCTCCGGTCCGCAGTGATGGGGAGACTAGCTGGTGGGCCCGCGGGGGATTTTTTTTCATTGCGGGTGGTTGGAGATGATGGGGAGACCGAAAGATGGAAGGGAGCCCTCCCTATGCGCAGGGCTGAGAGAAAGGTCTACAGACTTGGGGAACGAAGGAGACGGAAGTCCGTTGTCCTTTTCTTCCTTGAACCTGTAAGGATATTGTTCTCCGATTGTGCATGTAGACTTCACGGCTTTCTGGCGTTTCTTCTTCCGTGTTTCTCCTTCTATTTGGAAACTCACCTCTCCTCCGCTTCGCCCATCCCCCCTGGTCTTCTTTTTTCATCGACCTGTTTCTCCTCCCTTTCCGGAGACGTCGGGGCTCGTCCATGTGACGGCGAAGGTGTTGTTTCCCTTGTGGTGTTCCGTTTTTCTCTAGTCGTCGGTCTAATAGCGGCGAGTTATCGAGTGGTCCTAATCCTTCTTTCTTTTCGCTAGCTGCTGTCCCCGTCACCATGATGTGTCGCCAGCGTCGGCGGTCCCCCTTCATAGAGCTGATTTGCGGTCGTCGTCCTTCGGCTTTAGTTGCATTTCCACTGCTGGCTCTTTTCCTTTTACTCGCCACATTCGATTTGTCTTCCTTCTCTGCCGTAGCAGGTGAAGCAAGTGGGGGTGGCAACCTACCGAATCTTGGATATGACGAGGAAGATGAAGATGAAGAAGACGATGAGGACTATCCCACCACCTTATCGGCCGGGACACCCGAGGGAAGTTCTTCTTCTTCTTTCTCTTCTTCTGTTTCCTCATCTACTCAGACAGAAGAGACACCCGCTGGAGGCAGTTTTGCATCCCAAGTAGGGCAGCAGGTGCTATCTTCATTCTCACAGGCAGCCCCTTACTTGGAGACCGCTAAGGATTTCTTCAGTCAACTTTACACACAATCCAAAGAGAAAGTCTCATCGGCTCTGTCAGATTCGCGTGAGAAGTTCAATTCCTTTACTTCCTCGATGCCTGAAGCTTTAAAGAATCGTCCTCGAATCATTCCTGAAGGTCTAAAGTCTTCTGTTGACAGGTTCATGGCGAAAACACCGCGGGAGGATTCCCCACCCCGCTTTCACGACCATCAGCCATCGTACTACCATCAGCCTGCGCCCCGCAAATCGTCCTTTCCGGAAGATGAACCTAGTAAAAGTGTTGATGCTTCCTCTTCTTCATCTCTCTCAGATTCTCTCCGGTGGGATCGTCTTCTCCAATCTTCAAGAATGGTTCAACTGTTGAATGACGCTAGACTTCTCTTCGGATCTAATGAGACGCTTCATAATTTGCGACACGTTCTCCAAGACTATCGGAAACTGGGTCGCCTCGACTTCACAAGTCCCTCGAGTCAAGATCTCTTACAGAAATTGGCTGTTTTGACGGCTCTTTTATCTTCTGTCTTGAATAGCCACCATGATAGTCAAGCAAAATCGGACCAAAGTCAAGATATGCTCTTCAATCACTTTGTCACATCGAATCTTCCCTACATCATCTCCTTCTTAAGCGATTTTTTATCTTCATCTTTCAACTCTCCCTTAACGAATCGTGATTCTTCTTCTTCTTATGCTACTCACTACGCCGGTGCTCCCATGTCTCCCTTCTATTCTCCCTCGAGAGGAGGAATAGAAGGAGGAGAAAGAGGAGACACCTCGCACGCCATTAGAAAGGAAGACAACCCACATGAAGCTGCAGTAGATATCGTCTCACAAGCTTTGCAGAAACTTAAGGATATGTCGTCTTCGGGCGTAGCGGCAGTTGAATCCAAGTATGAAGATATTCTTAGCAGGTCGGGTCTTGCGAAGGGCCGTCTCTATCAGACTCTCCAGAATGGATTACCACATGGGACACCTCTCTTTCCTTCTTTCTCTTCTGTCGTCTCGGATATCAAAGAAAGAAACGAAGCCCGTGATCAAACCGAAGGAGACTTTCTTCCCAGCTTAAAGAACCTCTTAAATCAGAAGTCGACCGATTGAAAGCTTGTCAGAACACTCCGCTCCTTATGTCTTCGGTGTATATACATATTTCCAGGTAGATACAGCCCTTTGCTACAGATGTATATAGATCTCTCTCTATATCTAGATAGCAAGCGGCCTGTGTACAAAGGTAGGTACATAAACCCAAATGAGGTAGGCGCATGCAGCCGTTTGCTCCGTATGTATATTGGATAGGTGAGACTGGGGCGCATTGGGGAAGACAGATGAAGATAGAAGGAAGGAAGGAGGATCTCCGGATCTTAGAGAGAGAAAGCCACGACCACTGAGATAGAAGGAGATGGAAGAGAGAGAGAGAGTTGCAATGCTGTTTCTCCGAGAAGAAAGAAAAAAAGAGAAAGGTCGATCTTTAGTCATGTAGTGAGGTTTCTCTAGAGGCCCAGGAGTCATTCAAGAAGGAAGCAAGGAAGAATGTAGGAAGGTCTTTCTTCGTTAGAGAGGGGGGGAAAGACGCAGATTNNGGGGGGGGGGGGAAGAGCGGGTATAGGTGGCGAGCTAGATAGATAACTCCTGTCTAGCAAGCAAGCTTTGCTGTTGTCTACTTTTTTCATGTATGTGAGAAGAGAGAGAGGCAACTGGGAGGAGAAGGCGGTAAGGAAGGAGAAGGAGAAGGACGACCTCTCTCTCTTCTCATCCCGCTGTGGCTCATCTATCGAAAGTTCATTCAGTGTATGAGGAGTGGATGGGGAGGCTGTTTCTTACCTAGGGGGGGATGAAGAGAAAAAAAGACGTGCATGCACCGACGTCTTCTTTCTTTTCTCTTGTCGAATTAATCAGTCAGTCATTCTCTCTATCATTTTCGATTCCACCGATGACCCAATATAGCACACATGAAGATAGAGGTGATATATAGAGATAGATGAATCGATAGACAGA
>NW_027152892.1:30649-33905 GCF_002600585.1 Cystoisospora suis
ATTGCTTCGTTCTTGTTGTTCTCCATTTTTTCTTTACTTCATGGCAAGTCGATCCTTCTTGAGCTGTACGTACACTCCCGAACCACTATGCTCGGCGGTGATAACGACTTGGTTGCTTTTTGCCAGACTTGCAGAGGAAACATAAACCCTTCTTATTGCAAATTGACTCGCCAGCCTGTTGATTCATCGCCACCGTAATGGGGGTCTTCTATCTTCAGCAGACCTTTCTTTCTCTCCCGATCGTCATCTCGAGACAAAGTGTATGTATGTAAGGTGTACATACACCACCGTTCGTGTGTATGTACACTCGAATCTTCCTCCTCACTGTCACAGTGGGACACGTCCACCCCTGTATGTACCACGGTCTCTTTCTTTTTTATCTCTCTCTCTTCCCCCCACCTCATTCTATCGTCAGAAGAGATGGATGAAGTCAGAGATACAAAATCTCCCTTCCTTGTTTGCGTCTTCCTCCTCTTCTCGGTGCCATTGCCACCCCCTTACTGTAAGACTGACATTACTGTACTACTACGACTTACCCTAGACCACCATCAGTCGCAACAGTGAGTGGGTTTGTCGGCAGCCAAAAGTGACTAAACTGCACAAGCTCTTCTTCTTGAGCTCATGGGAGGAGAGCTAGCTTCCTTCCTGGACTCCACCCCAACAGAGATCACTACTATTAAGGAAACATAGAAGGGAATACAAAGAAGTATCCAGTGTTCGTCAACGTAAGAGCAGTGGAAAGCCATCGAATGGTGCTGCTCTTTTTCTGCTTCTTCATCGTGTTCCTCCTCCTCCTTGTTCATTCTCCTTTGAGAAAGAATAAGAGCAGCAGGAGGATGAGTTGCCCTCCAAGAGAGAGATATGAAGAAAAAGAGAAACATTCTCTTACTTGGTCAGACCAAAGAAAGGATATAAAGAGAGAGAGAGCTCCACCTACTAGCCTTCTCTTGTTTCGATCTGTCTTCGATCTATCTTTATCTTTTATCTGTCTAGCTACCTTGAATCTACTAGCTACCTGTCTTCATCTATCTTTCATCTCTGTCTCTCTCTCTTCCGCATAGAGCGAGCGTCGGCCTGCTCCTGCTTGTATCTGTAGCCTTCTATCTATCCACCCCATGGGAAGGACGGAAGTCATACCAGCACTACGCCCCTAGAGCTCGAAGGAGCGTCATGTCTATTCCATATAACATGTGTGTATCTCTACTAGATCATTGATGTATGTAGAGGAGATTAAAGAGAACGGACGGGCGAGAGAACACCCCTAAGTGGATTTCTTTCTTGTCATCTTCCTGAGCCAACTGAATATTTCAGTACCAGTAGGTATTGCAATTGGAGTCGTTTCTATACAGATAGAAGTGAAGGAATCCCCGAACTGAAAGATCTCGGCCGGCTGAAGACTGAAGAAGCCTTTGTTTCTCTTTCTTTCGTTCTGTCTGGGGGGGATGGTCAAGCCATTTTCTTTCTCTTCAATGCCATTCTTAGCATAGATGTAGACACTCTATCCTTTTTCTTAGACAATGTGAGGACAAGAGACAGCTCCCGGTCTGAGACAATTACTCGAAAGGAAGATGAAAAGAAACGGATCAACTTCTTGGAAGGAAGGATGAACAAGAGAAAGAAAAGGAAAAAGAAGAGATCGAAGCAGAGAAGAAGGTCGTTCATTACGCTTCTTAGTCAAAGATAGATGAAGCCGTTCGAAGTCGCTTTGCCTCGGATAGAAGATCGCTTCTGAAAGATCACCACACATACACCTCAAGATCATACATATCCCATAAGGGGTGTATCGTGCGCGTCTCTTCAAGAGATAGACGACTCAAGAGAGAGAGAGAGAGATTGATCTATCCTCTTCACCTTCGGTCCAATCCATCCTTCTCCCCGCCACTCTATGGAATAGACACCTCATACTCTATCATACGTCTTCCTTCTAAATCTATCTAGCTATCGTTGAAATGTATCTCCCCCTGTCTTTGATCTATCTCTCTATCTATCTGCATCTATCTCTCTCTATTGCTTTTTCAGGGTAGAAAAGACATGATAGGCATTTGACTAAAGACTCCTTTTCTCTACTGCATGCGCTGGGGAATGGATAGACGAGGAAAGAAACGGATCAAAAAGAAGAAGAACCTTAACGACGTTTGAGAGAGAGATGGAAAGATAGAGAAATAGACTTTCTCTTCATTGATGGATCTTTTCTTCTCCTCCAAGGGCGTCGCACGATCGTGAGAGCCGTACACGAAACAGATCCATAGATCGAGACATGTATATATAGATACATACCTATATGTGCTATGCTATGTAGAGGTACATGTATGTGTAGTTCTACGACCTATATATGAATATATACACATACATAGAGAGAGAAACGTGAAGAGATCTGCCTGTCTGTCTGTCTGGTTGGTGTGTCTATCAAATCGATGAAAGAACACATGGATAGGAGAGGAAGATCCGAAGAAAAATAGAAAGAAGACGAAGTGTCATAAATAAACATAGCGACGGCAGTCGTTCCTTCTTCATTCCTCCCGGTTTGTCTTTCTTCGTCTACAGACAAACCGAGGACATTCTACGAAAAGAGAGAATAGGAGAGACATCCGTCCACTACACCCCTCGCTCAGGTCAAATACATACACACCTATACATGATATACCCACACATATACCTGTATATCACATAGACAACTATATATATATATATATATATATCTATGAATGTAGACCTGTCTATATGTAACGTGTAAAGCACATAGACAAGAATATATATTTTATGTATACAGCTATATATGTGTGTATCCGTAACGTGTAGATTGAGAAGTATACAAGATACTTTTGATGACGGATCTGCAGACAACTCCTCACCTAGCTCATGATCTCTATGTCTGCACATATGCATGAACACACCCCACAAAAAATACCTATTCCCGAAGCACCATGTACATATGTCTAGATGTATGATGTATGAAGGTGTATATACACCGCATCTACATGTGCGTGGGGAGAGAGGTTACCTCGTACTTGCTGTCGTTCCTGAGTTGACGTGTGTGGCGACATGCGGAGGTTTGAAATCTCCCCACCCTCCCCTTTCTGCTATGGCTGTCTTCGTAAGACTGCCTGTATGAGTCTTCGTATTTGCCGTGTCTGTCCCTCTCCCAAGCTCGGATGGAGCAACTATCGAAGCATGAGACAAATGAGAAGCTAGGAAACTTCTCTTTCCCCTCGAAGCCGCATCTCTAGCCGGCACCTTCTCTTCTCTTCGCCTATGC
>NW_027152892.1:34197-34396 GCF_002600585.1 Cystoisospora suis
ATACATACATTGAAATACATATACACTCAGTGAGGCTTCTTAGAGATCTCTAGCCAAGTCCAGTCTCTTCCTCTCTCTCCCTGTCTATATACATATAAATATCTACCTATATATACCTGTATGTATTTACATATATGTATATCTATCTACATAGATCTATGCATAGCCGCTGCACTCCCCTGGCGCATATAACATGGAG
>NW_027152893.1:0-9953 GCF_002600585.1 Cystoisospora suis
GATAGATAGATAGATAGATTAAAGATAGATAGATAGATAGATTAAAGATAGATAGATAGATAGATTAAAGATAGATAGATAGATAGATAGATAGCGAGGGAGGTTTGGAGCGGTCTAGTCTTAATTATTGTGAGTGGGACGAAGTGTCTCCTCGGAGACGCCATCGATAAAACTTCTTCTCCTCCCCCGTGTCATCCACGTAGACGGAATGTGTCCTCATATATCGAAAGCATATATATGATAGGTGTATGTGTACCAGCACGCCTGTATGCATATATCTATGCATGGATGGATAAATGCACGCATATACATAGGGAGAATGTTTCTAAGGAGACGTGCGTGCGTATGTGTGGGAGATAGACGTGGGTATGTGCGTCTGATAGGACAGGAGACAGGGAGACGGTGATTGATAGCGAGATTAGAGATAGGTCAAAGATAGAGAGATCAAAGATAGGTCGAAGAGGGATTAAAGATAGACAGATAGACTAAAAATAGAGAGATAGATTGAAGATAGATGGATAGATAGATTAAAGATAGATGGAGAGGTCGTCATCATACAACTTCAGCTGACGATCGAAATCTTGTACAAAAAAGATTTAGTTTGCATGCATTTTGTTTCTTTTCTTAGTTGTATTAAAACAATTTTTCTTCTTCTTCGTGCTCTTCTTCCTTCTCTTCCTTCTCTCTTCCTCTTCAACTTCGCTTTACACACATGCCCCGTTCCTCTGTTCCACTATATCTAGATATATATGGATATGCATATAGATGTGAATGACTATGGAGGTGTATGTGCCACTTATCTCTTACATATTCATTACTTCCTTCATGTCCTTAGAGAGAGATCTCTTCAATTCTCTGCTTTCTTCTTTTTCTGCGTGTTTGTGTTGTGGTGTACATACACCTCGTGACAACAGGACTTTGCCGTAGCAGCAGGGAAGTATTATCTTCAGCATACAGCCTTAGGAGGCTTGACGTTCGCTCTCTTCTGGCCTATGGCTTTGATTCAGTATGCCTCGAATCTAGATAATACTTGGGTCTTATGTCGAGAGAGAGCTCAACAGGCAGGGAGACTCCTGGCTGACGCCATCTCCGATACCCAGGTAGGCATCTAAGCCATACATACACATTCATATATACATATTATACCTACGTTGGTACATACATATCCATACACATATACATATATACGTCCGTAGAGACCAGGAGAGGAGGTCTACATGGCAGGGTGAATCCATGCAAGTATCTAGAAATGTATGTACGTGTGTATCTATGTGTATGAGAGATTTCTATATCTATCTCTTGTCGTGATAGAGTAGGGACGGGTGTGGCTATGAAGCCTTTCCTATTCAAGTCTTCTCTCGATGTCTTTACATGTTAGCTCTTGGACGTAAGTATGTATACCTGTAGATCTACATATATCTATATACGTATATGTATAAGGTCTTTGCGCAAGGCAGGCCGGAGGTCGTTATATCACGTATGAAAGGACTTGTATCGTTCGCTTACACTAGGAGAGATGCTAAAGCCGAGGGAGGAACTTCTTCTTCTACTCGATGGTCTACTCAACAATAGAAAGGCCTACACTAAGCATGTAGAAGAAACAGCCTCCTTTCTTTTCCTGTATATGTATGTCTATGTGAAGATGTATGTACGAAGAAGTATGTACACATGTACGTACGAACCTACATGTATGAAGATGTATGTAAGGACTTGCATGCATGTATGAACGTGTATGTATGAGTATATATGGCGATGTATAGGTATGTGTGTGTATGTGTATTTGCAGGCTGTAGGACAGAGGCCTGTGACTTTAGTAGGCTATAGCATGGGGGCGCGGGTCATTTTCTATTGTCTACAGACTCTATGGAAGCGAGTGAGGAAAGAAAAGAGATCCATGATAAATCAAAGATAGATTCAAAGAAGATTGGTAGAGGTAAAGAGAGATACGTCATTCCAATAGGTACTTTCAAATTAGGTAGATTACAGATAGACAGCATACATCTATACCTAAGCATGAAGAAGCAGGGGGAGAAAAGGAGGGGAACAGAGATGAGAGATAAGATGAAAGAATTGTTTGAGACGGGCTTGTTTCTTCAGTCATTCACACCTACCTAGGGTTCTTCGGCAACAGAATTCTATCTCTCTTTAATCTCTTTATCTATCTCTCTTTAATCTATCTATCTATCTTTAATCTACCTATCTATCTATCTCTATGCTTATCGGTGTATATACACTCGCAAGAAGTACATCTTGGTCCGTCCTTTTTGTGGGGATGAAAAAGCTCAAAGCATCTTGAAGAAGATCTTCACACATCTATCGCCTCTCTATCTGTCTACACACCCAAGGAGATGACGGCTTTTGCATGCGTTTCTTCTTCTTCATTCCTCTTTCCTTCTTTGTCTTGCTGAACTATCTCATCCGCATTTCTCCTCCTTGCCTTTTGCTCTTCTCCTCGTGCTTCGTCTACTCCCACACTTCTTTCTTTCTTTCTCACTCTCTCTCTTTCTTAACTATCTTGCTCATATCTTCTTCTTCTTTTCTGTCTGTGCTTCTCACCCCTCCTCTTACACTTTAAAGAACTCTTCTTCTTCTTTCCACTGGGACAAGCATTCACACACACGCACATCTTGAGGTGATAGGGGAGTGCAACGCAAAAAGATACCGTCGCCATCTTTCCTCTTCTTTTTTTTCTCCTCTCCATCTTTCTAATCTCTGTCTGTATGTGTGGGTCTTCCTCTTGGGGTGTCTGTACATACAGCGCAAGCTTCACGTCGTATGCGATTGCGTCTTGATTGGCCTGCCTGCAAGTCTAAATACAAAGCAATGGACTGCCGCTAGAGACGTCGTTAGCCGTCGCTTAGTAAACGTGTATTCTCGCTCGGATTGGCTTCTCGCCTTTCTCTATAGATGGATGGAATGGGGCGTCCAGGTAAAGGGCGAACATAGAGATAGAGACCAAGATACAAAGATAAATCGAAAGAAGGAGACCATCAAGAGAGAGATCAAGAGATCCAGAGAGAAAGAAAGAAGTAATGAACCATTCAGAGAAAGAAAGAAAGACAGATAGATAAAGAAAGAAAGAGATAGATAGATCAAGAAAGGAAGAAAGAAAGAGAGAAAGATTTATGTATACATAAGGGGCCTCGACATGAGCGGCTGTTTGAAGGCTTCTGCGACTGCTGGTAGATACCTTAAGAGCTTTTCTTCTTTTCTATCCTTCGTTGGCTTCTCTCTCTCTGCCTGTCTCTAGATCTGAAGAAGTAGAGGTCTTCTATGTATGTGTAAGTGTATGTATTTGCAACAGGTATGATGTATACCTGTGTATAGTGTATGGATCTAGATGTATAGAAAACTCAGGAGACACCAAGCGCCGTCTGACTCTTCAGCCTTCTGGGGGGCTCTTCTTCAGCAAACTCTACATACCACACACTCCTTTAGAGAGAAGAGATATAGAGAGAGATATGTCTATATATATGCGTATGTAGAGAGAAAGAGAATGTAAGAGTGTGTATATGACTGTCTATCTAGATTAGGCATGTCTTGAAGTACATAGACATAAGGGTCATAATCCCTAAGAGCCTTCTGTGTACGACAGGAATTTCCTTGATGAGCAAGACCATGTCTAAATTGCTCCTTCTCTTGTCACTCCTACTAAGTCAATGAAAAAGAAGATTGGCTAGCTCCTCTTGATCATGATAAGAGTTCCGTGCATGCATCACTTCTTCTTCGTACTTCCTTCTTCATCCTTGCTTTCTCATTCTGTTCTTTCTTCCTCTCGTTCTTTCTCACTTTTTCCATTCAACTTCGGTCCTTCGATTTCTGTCTGTCTTCGAATCTATCTTTAGTCTATCTATTCTCAATCTCTATCTGTCTATCTTGAATCTCTCTACCTGTCGTTAGTCTATCTATCTGTCTTTAAGCTATTTATCTATCTCTCCATCAATCTATCTTCAATCTATCTCTATATGTCTGTGTATGTCTTTGTATGTATGTGTGTAGGTGGCAGGGTTGAGTCCAGTGAGGAGTGTGGGGGGCGTTGAGAATTACGACGTGACGGGCCTTGTGAAGAGTCATGCGCAGTACCCCGAAAAAATGAATGACATCCTCGCCTTCATCGGATTTGACGCTTAACTCACTCATTAACTCGTTACTAGACAACTAGCTAGCCAGCTAGCTAGTTACCTCATTCATCACCCATGACATACTCCACAAGGCCTATAGTCAATATGAGAATACAATGAAGCAGTCTCACTGTATTATCCATAGACACGGAGGACCTAAGACATCGCGAAAAAGGAGAAGAACAAGAAAAAGAAGAGACAAAGCTCTACAGGGAGGGAAGAGGCTACTCAGACATGTCTAAGAAGATGTAGACATAAATACATACATACACACGTGTTCATATGTACATAGCTGTGGATACTCTCGGTAGAGAGGTAGTCAGGTGGTATATGAGGGCGACAGAGAGAGAAGACATGAAGAAGAAGAAGGTGTAGAGGGAGTTGCAGATGAGACGCAACAAGAAAAAGAGACGGCCCCTTTTCTCTGTGAAGAAGAGGTGGATCTGGAGATAGATAGATAGATGAAGAAAAGAAGGAAGAATAAAAAGATAGGAGGAGAAATAGACAGATAGATAGGTTAAAGATAGACAAATAGATACGTTAAGGATCGAGAGACATAGATAGATTAAAGATAGATAGATAGATAGATAGATAGATGAATCCAAGATAGATGAGAAATGGGGAGTGATAGAGAGAGAAGGAGAGGGTGGATGTATGAGCAGGTATGGGCGTTCTGTATTGCATGTGTGTGTCTCTGTCTCCTGGCTGGCTCTTCTATTCTTTGGTCGATCAGTGACCAATGAAGGCGAAGAATGAAAGAGGAAGACAAAACACACAAAGACATCTGACTCTCCTCTCTTATCTATATCGACGTCGCCGGCTCTAGCTGATCAAACCCTGAACTACTACTACTACTGCATGCAGTTATATACATATAGAGAAATAGATATAGATAGCTGGAGGTATACATGTATGTACGTCCAGAGAGGCAAGGAGTGGATGCACACATGAACAGTGTTCGTGCGTTTCGGAGGAAGAGCTCTATACAGAGGAGGAAGGTATACGTATGCGTATATCGATGAATGCAGGTATATGTATGTATATATGTATGCATGTATCAACCGATGTATATATGCCTGTATCTACAAATGTGTACATGTATGATCCGTGTTTACTGGATGAATGAGAATCGATAGACATCTCATTTCCGAGATGAAGAGAAAGAAAAAGTTCCTCGCTTGCCAAGCCGATAATAAGCATTCAATTAACTTTCAATGAAACATCTACCTCAGATCCCGCATGCGCACATGCATGCAAGGTCATACCCTTGTCCTATCTCTCTCTCTCTTTACCTACCTGCCCACCTCTCTCTCGATCCGGTGTACATTCACTACTCACTGTATCGTTAACCTGCTCTTCTCTCTCTTCGTCTCTTGCATCCTCATACGGCAGTGTCAGGATACAATTAGGTGTACGTACACCTGAAGAGTCCTTGTCTGTAGGATCTCTGTGGAGACACACACCTTCAGACTCCTCTTCCTGTACACGTGAACACGACATCTATGCCTACCTTCATATGCAGGATGTCTGTATACATAAGTATACACATACATAATGCATGCACTTGCTTTCAGTCGAGGGACCAGGAGACAAGAAAAATTTGATTGACTCCCCGCCATTCTTCTGATGTGCTTTAACATGGCGAATGAAGTTCTTTCATTGATGAAAGGAAGAAAGGAAAGTGCGCATGCCGACAGTTGGTATACTAAGAAGGAGAGTGTGTTTCTTTTCACGCAAGGGAGGCAGGAGAGAAACAGAGAATAGATCGCTAGATATGTATATGGAGTAGCGGGGTGTATGTACACCCCGGGATGATGAAGAAGCAAACACAGGAGAACTGTCGTTTCACCTCTCCTTCCCAGAAGAAGATAGAGAGAATGATACATGGTTTTCTTTCATTCAAAGAAACACAGGAAGGAGAAGAAAAGACGAAGGTATTCTTTCTTCTTCGTTAGTAGGAACGGCCAAGAAGAAGCAAAACACAAAAGTAGCATGGAGAGAAAGACGGAGAAGACGCTCCTCCGTAGTTACTTCTCTGTCTCTACCTATGTATGTATGTAAAAGTCACGATCACGGAATTCTGTCGTTCTAGGAAGGACGTCAGGAGGCAATCGTGATAAGAGCCAACATACTCTCTCATCTTTGAGAGGGCATCTTTAATGTATCTATCTACATCTTTCTTCATTCTATCTCTCTCTGTATATACACCACCCCGGGGGAGGGAGGGGAATCTTTCTTCCCTTCTACCACTTCAGTCTCTTCTCTCCTGTTGCACGTGTGCCGCTTTCTTTCTTTCTTGCTTCCCCTTCTTTCTTCCTTGCTTCTTCTCCTTCTCTTTTGCATCAGTACACCTCCAGCCCCTCACAAAGACTCTCTATCATTCACGTCTTACATCTCTATATCTCTCTCTCTCCATACATATAGGTTTGTATCTGTCTACCTCTCTGTCTCTCTCTCCGTATGATATACACATAGATACATATACGTCCTGTCACAGTCAGTTGAAAGTGCCAGAAATGTATAAAGAGAGAGAGAGAGACGTTCTGTTCGTATAGACACTCGTGTACACGCCCAGCTCAGAGAATGACGAAGAGATAGATATCTCTCCTTAGCTCGATCTTTCAGTGTGTCTATCGAGTCAAGATGTCTTTCTCTCTTCTCCTAGTAGCATTCTCAAACTCAAGGGAGAGGAGAGGGAGAGAGAAGAAAATCTCTTCTCTTTCCTGTTGTCCCCCCTTTCTTTCGAACTTTCTACAAACTTTCTCTCACGTTCTTTATGTACGATGGACGTGCATCGAGAAGCTCCTAGAGAAACAAAGCAGGAGATATCTATCCTTCATACAGAGGGGTAGCCGTCGTGGATGAAGTATTTATTTCTCTATCTCTCTCACTCTTTTCTCTATACATACACATGGAAAATCTACCCCCTCCATACAGTATATATACATATTCATGCATACACATAGATGAGTGTATATGTATGTATATATATATAGAGAGAGAGAGACAGGCACCTTATGTATGGGCGCTGGTCTAGGTGTATGAAGATACATCTTTGTATGTCTTTCTATCTATATAAACATACGTAGGTAGGAAGAGGGGAGGTATAAGCCGAGTGTAATATGAGAAGAAGAAAGAAAGCATGCACCTTATGTGGCTGGCTGTTCTTTGTGGGTGAAGCTCCTTCTCCCCCCCCCCAGTCTTCTTCTTCCCCGAGGTCCATTCTGAAAAGCTTCCTCGGGATAGGTGTGCTTCAACGAGAAAGAAAGAAAGAAGACGACAGGAGAAGAAGAGTGAAAAGAGCAGATAGAAGGAAAAGACGAGAGGAGAGAAAGACTCATGAGGCGGGAGAAAGAAATCTCTTGTTTGTCTGTATCTACGGCAAGTTCGTTCTTTGCATGCCAGCCATTCGATCGATTCAACATATATTTATATCTATATCTCTCTCTCTTTTCAAATATGGATACGAGTTGAAGATGAAAAAGAAAGACGCGAGAGGAGAGAAGGAGAAGAAGGCACAATTGCCAAAGACAAGAAGAAAATTCCTTCTTCTCCTCCTCCCTCTTCTTAAGTTTCGGGGAAGGAGAATGCAGATAGTAACCGCACGCCACACATACACACATACCGATCTCCTCTCAAAGAAGAAAAGAAAAGAAGACAAGAGATAAAAAAGAAAGAAAGAAAGAAGAAAGATAGAAAGAATACAAGCCCCACGTATATGTTGGATGTGATGTGTCGACTGCCTTGTCATGCGGTATGGAGAGCATTCTCCCTCATACACACATACCCAAGAAAGAATAAGACACATTCAGAAAGAGAAGAGAAAGAAAAGGAAGAAGAAGAAGAAAAGTGAGAAAGAGAAGAAGAAGAAGCGGAGTGGAGTTTATACCGTAGTGACTTCACTATCTCGCACTTCATTGAAGAAATTGGAGAGGCGATAAGGATTGTGGGAGACAGAGGAAGAAAGATCTCTGTCAGTCTCTCCCCTCCTCCCTTCGCCTTTACTACTACTGCTGTGGCGATGTGTCGATCTCCCATGCTTTCTTAGCTGAAGAAAGAAAGAGTGAGAAAGAAAGAAAGAGAGAGTGAGAAAGAAAGAAAGAAAGGAGTGATAAAGAAAAAGCGAAACGACACAAGAGAAGAAGAGAAATGAGACTCCAATTTTAGCAGACACTCAAGATACATCCCATGAAGAAGTGAATAGACATGTACATACATACACATACACATACACTCATACATATACATATACATACATACACGCACACTCATACATATACATATTCATACATACGTAGACATACACAGATATTCATACATACATACATATACATACATATGCACATAGACATATCGCCTGTTGCCTAGTATCATCTATATGAGGAGTCTACGAGTTGCCAAGACATAATGATCGATACAGGCAAGTAGGAGTCTAAGGATATATTACACGCTACAACGAGTAAAGATACACACCTCTCTCTAAAAGCATAATAGCTGATAGATAGAATATGAATGAAAGAAAGAAGAAAGAAAAGAGAACGCGAGAGAAACTAGACGAAGAACGAGAAATAGGGAATGAGAGAAAGAAGGAAGGAGAGAGAGAGAAAGATGAAGAAAAGTGTATGCCCTAAGAGCAACAAGAAATGAGGTAGGTGAATGAGTCTACCCTAGCAATCTGCGAAGGAATCTCAGAAAACATGCCCTAAGGTAGAAGACACAGACAGAAGCTAGACAGGAAGAAGTAGACAAGCTAGCTGTTGCCGTACGCCCCTAGTTAACTTTCCCATGGAAGAGCCACGACCACATCAAGAAGAGACAGAATGAATGAGACACCGAGAGGAGACAAGCCATTCATTCTCTAGACATGTCCAAGAATACAAGACAAAGATCGCTTGAAGATAGAAGAAAGTTCAAGACAGATCGATAGACAAATAGATAGAACAAGAGATAGACTGAAGCCATTAGTATGTAGCTAGCTAGAGAAATAGAAGGTGGAGAAATCTGTTTTGCTTACTTTGGCCTTCTTCTTTTTATCTTTCTTTTTCTGTTTCTTTTCTTTCTTTCTTCTCTTTTGATCTTTCTTCTTCTCCTTATGTTTACGACGTCTCTTCTTTCGGCTTGAACTCTCCCCGGCTTCTCCCCTCTCTGACTTATCGCCATTTGCTGAGTTTTCTTCTTCTTCTTCGCTTGAACTATCACTACTACTACTGCTGCTACTACTACTATCGCTAGTTGTCTCTTCGCTAGAATGATTCTCCACGTCACTTGAAGCCTCTTCGCTTCTTCTTCTTTCACCCCCCTGTCCCTCTTCTTCTTCCTCTTGGGCTTCTTCTCTTCTTCTTTTCTTTCGCTTTCTTCTCGCCTCTTCTCGGAGCTCCGCTAAATGACGTCTCTCCTGCTCCTCGATCTTAGAATTCCGAAAATGCTGAGAAAGCAAGAAGTACGAACGAATGAGAGAAACAAAGAAGAAAGAAAGAGAGAAGAAAGAAAGGAAAAAGGTATGGAGAGAGAAAGGGATGCGATATGAGAGAGCAATGGCCACCTCCACAAGGTACTTCTCATACCTACAGGTAGAGAAAGAAACTGAAAGATTAAAGGAACGTAAAGAGATACATACGTAGATGAATGAATAGATTGAAGATACACAAATGGATGGGGATAATCCACGCGAGACAGAAACCTCAAAAGAGATAATACTTCCCCCTCTCTCTTTCTCTGTCATGTATAGATAGATAGATTAAAGATAGATCAAAGAGAGATTAAAGATAGATAGATTAGAGATAGATAGATAGATAAAGATACATAGAGCCAAGCTAGATAGATTAAAGATAG
>NW_027152893.1:10159-10459 GCF_002600585.1 Cystoisospora suis
TAAAGATAGATAGAGCAAAGCTACCTAGATTAAAGATAGATAGATAGATAAAGATAGATAGAGCAAAGCTAGATAGATTAAAGATAGATAGATAGATAAAGATAGATAGAGCAAAGCTAGATAGATTAAAGATAGATAGAAAGATAAAGATAGATAGAGCAAAGCTAGATAGATTAAAGATAGATAGATAGATAAAGATAGATAGATTGAAGCTAGATAGATTAAAGATAGATAGATAGATAAAGATAGATAGAGCAAAGCTAGATAGATTAAAGATAGATAGATAGATAAAGATAGATA
>NW_027152894.1:0-228 GCF_002600585.1 Cystoisospora suis
GGGAGGGGGAGAACAAGGAGGGATAGGGGGGGGCTTCTCTGCAGGAGGAGGAGGAGCTGATCAGTTCAAAGCAATGCGTGACTGGGCCGAACAGAAATTCGGAGGTCTTGGAACGAAATGGAAGGATTTTTCGAGAGACTTACGGGGATTTGAGAATCCTATGACAAAGGCGGAAGCCTATCAAATTCTCAGACTCACGTAGGATATATAAATATCTATATATATATA
>NW_027152894.1:718-986 GCF_002600585.1 Cystoisospora suis
TATATCTTCATACATATACATTCGTCTGTTACGGGGGAATTGGAGAGCGGCGGGGTGTCTGTCGAGCCCCCACATGTATTGATATATTGAAGTGTATGCAAGCAACCTAATGCGTTCTTTCTTCTTCTTTTCTCCTTTCTCTATTTGCATAGACCGGCAGCGACAAAAGAGAAAATTCTTCAAACGCACAAGCAATTAATGCTTCGCAATCATCCCGACAACGGAGGTATATACATACCGACACCCTATATACATACATATATATATA
>NW_027152894.1:1218-12338 GCF_002600585.1 Cystoisospora suis
GTTTTGCATTGCACGTGCGATGCCTGGTGGGTGAGGGAATTTGAGTTGATGACGAGGTGTATGTACACCGGAGTGGTGGAAGTTTAATGTTCCTCATGCTGTTCTCTGTCTTTTTCTTTTCTTTCTTTCTTCTTCTTCTTCTTCGCGTTCTTCTGTGTAGGGTCTACATACGTTGCAACAAAGGTGAATGAAGCAAAAGATCATCTCTTAAAGAAGTAGTCATCTTCGTCAAATTTCTTTCTTTCTTTCTTTCTTTCTTTTCTTTTGCCGTATTTCTCACCGGCAGTTGTCGCTTTCAGTTTATCACGTGAAAGAAAGCTTGGAGAGGAGAGAAGGAGAGAAGGCTCCAAGAAAAGAAAAGAACAAGAAGAAGAAACAAAGGAAGAGAAGAGACAAGAAGAAGAGAAGAGATGAGATGGGAGAGAGGGGTGGAGGGAGATTCCCTCTTCTTCTTTCTTTTTCTCTCCGTTTGTTTTGAGAGAAAGACACAGCTCAGCTCGACTCTTTTTCACTTTCTTCATCTGTCTTTCTCTTTCTGAAGCACATCACAAGGTGTATGTCTCAGTTGCTTTCTTCTTTCATCATACAAGTCTTAGGTATATGCCTGCATCTCTATCTGTCATTAATCTATCTTTAATCTATCTGTGTGTATGTTATCCAGCTATCTTTTCTTTTCAAAGAAAAAAGAGAAAAGATAGAGAGAAAGAGTAGATGGAAGGAGAAGAACGGAAAGATGAAAGAAAGAAGGATTGAGGTCGCAAAAAAGAATAAGAGAAATACCAAGGAGGTATGACAAAGATGCGGGGGTGTAAAGACAGACAGAGAGACAAAGAGAGATCGACCAAAGATAGAGAGATAAGGAGACTACCGAGAGAGAGATAGATGAAAGATAGACAGAGACCTACACAGAGAGAGATAGAAGGGGGGAAGAAAGAGAAAAGAAACAATTCTCATTGCAGCTACACCAGTAGTAGCAGGTGTATGACATGTTTACCCTTGTAGTAGTAGTAGTAGCAGTGGAAGGGGGGGTTTGTCTCTGTTTCTTCTCTATATCTCCTCGTGTATGCAAAGACATATAGATAGAGATGCAGAGAGATACATACATAACTGTCCCCCTATATATATCTTTATATAGGGATGTAGATATCTTTGTATCTCTCCTCTCTATATGTCGACCATGTATGTCAAGCCATATCGCTCCTCTATCTAGTTTTATGTTGTTGATCAGGAGGAGGGGAGTGGCGGGGTGAGTATTCTTGGCCTTTGTATGCTTCATATGTCTATCGATTTGTTCCTCAAGAAGAAGGAAGAGTCAAGATAAAAGTATCTTCTACACCTAACTCACGAAAACGATAGTCATGATGTATCCCTACATACATACCTACATATATGCAACGCTGTCTCTCCCTGGACTTCGGGATAGAGGCCGGCCCGACCTTCCCTTCTTTCTTTCTTTTCATCTTTCTTTCTATCGACTTCTTTCTATCTATGTTTATGACGTACAAGGCGCGGACGGACGTTTTCGCTTTTTTACGCTTTCTTGCATGGGTAAGAACCCATTCTATATTCAAAGAATTCCTCCTTCTCATCTCTTTCGTTCTTTCTTTCTCTCCAAAGATTCCTCTTGCTGTTGTTTATGTCGCTCAGAGTAAGATAGAAAGAATCGTGGCAGTTCTTCGTGGCTCCGTCTATCTGTCTCTCTTTAATCTATCTTTCTATCTTCCTCTTTCCTCTTTTCAATCTCCTGAAGAGATGTATCAACTTGACTTATATAGACCCGTGAAGATGTTGGTCTGTCAGAAACGCTTGGGAAACAAGGAGTAGAGAAAACTGAAGAAGGACGGAAGGATGTGAACAAGACACGACGAAACACAACTCAGGGAAGGCCGCAGGAACAGCAGCAGCACCATGTGTCTGTTTGTCTAGCTAGCTAGCTAGTAGCTACCTGAGTCAGGTAGCCAAGAGAAGAGAGGGAGATGCTTTGAAGACTACTTTTGAAAACGGGGAGGGTGTAGTAAAAGCAGAGATAAAATTTCCTTCTTAACAGCGGAAAGATATAATAGATACGAGGAGGCATATATATATATATATAGAGAGAGAGATCGACAGAGATAATAGTTTTATATAGAGATGTAGATGTGTATGAATGTCTTTGTCTATCTGGTGATAGATAAAGAAGATGTTTACGTCTTCCCGGAAAGCCTTAGTGCCTACGTCAGTACCAACTACTACGGCGTTTGATCGAGTCTTTTCTCCCCCTTCTATTTTAAGAGAGAAGAACAGTGAAGGAAAACTTCTTCGTTCAAGTCTAGAGAGAGGGAGAGAGACAGAGACAGCAAGGAGACAAGGAAAGGAGAGCTAGAAGAAGAAGATGAAGAAGAAATTAAAGATTCTTCAAGTAGCTAAGCCACCTTGACGCCTGTGTATCTATATATGATGTATCTCTCTATATACAACTCTCTCGCTCTCTGTCTGTTGATCTTTCTGTAAGATATGTGTAAAGCGCAAGGAGAGAGAAAGGAACAGACAAAAAGGCATCTCTCTCTTTCTCTCTATAGAAAACGCGTAACTACGAAAGATACGTAACAGAAAGAAAGGAAGATCTGAAATCTTCCTCTTCTTTTCCTGTCTTTCTCTTCTTTTCTTCTTGAAGAATGGGGACATCAAAACGATTGAAAAGAAGACGCCCCTGCACGTATATACATATGTCTATAGAAAAAACGGAATTCTGATCGGATGACGTTTGGTCGATTGACAGAGAAATGTTGCATGCATGTCCGTACATACATAAATACACCCACACACACCCAGTTGGTTTGCATGCGCCCTCTCTATCTCTGTATATACACCTATCTACGCTGTAGAGCAACAAGCAACAAAGAATTCTCTTTCCTTTAACCGTCCCTTCACTTTCACTCTACGGCAAGGTAGGAGCGGAGACGTGGGTGGGTGTATATACACCTGAAATTTCCCTCAGAAAACAGACGTGAACGTCGCGCCACCATCATCGTCATAATAGGAAGATCACGAGGGGGAAGAACAGCAAGGGGGACAGCCATGAAGCATTCATTTCCTTTCAAAATCTTGAACAATCCATAGAGAAAGCAAGGATCAAAAGTTGGTAGTAGTAGTAGTACTAGTAGTATTGTCACTATAGTTTGTCCCCTGTATACATAGGTATAGGAATGTGTATGGATAGAGTTCCATATGTGTATATAGAAATCTATCCACGTGTATGTATTAGGCCCTCTCTCTTGATGTCTTTCTTGGTAGACATGCAGATACACGAATACATATGTCTACCAGGTGAGAAAGACGGGGTGTATATACACACATACTCATCTATCCAATGGACATGTGAGAAGTAAATGTATCTATCTCTTCTTCGCAGTAATAAACTCAAGGACACATGCAATTCTCTTTCTTTCTTTCTTTCTTTTTCTTTCCCTGTCCCGCCTAGCGAATCAATGGAAAGAACAGGCTCCCTCTTCTTCTTTTGCTGTACATCAAGACCTACACATATGATCTCTCTATAGCAGCATAGACACACCCCCCCTCTCCACAGGTCAACACTCGGCCAAACGAAGAAGAAACAGACGACAAGAGGAACGAGGAAGAAGATAAAAAGACACACATTCACCTGCATGTCTATATATCTATCTAACTTTTTTTCCCCTTCTCCGTCTACAGACATGAGCTAGCTAGCTACCTAGCTAGCTCACGTCACATCATCATCATCATCTCAGGTTCGACTAGCTCAGCGTTTTGCAGAGGCCCGACAGGGGGACTGACTAGTGTGTCTTCTCACTACAGCTAGAGGATTCCTATCATCGCCTACCCATGAAAAGGAGACCCTTATGCCCCATGAGATGAACAAGATCAAGCTCGCATGAAAAAACAGTCAGAAAGAAATCGACGATGCTCGTGAGAAAAGAGCAAGAGGAATGACAACGACCCTACCAGACATGCATCAACAGAGACTATACATATCTATAGTCATCTATCCCTCAAGACACCTCTCTCTTTCTCTCTCTCTCTGTCTTTCTTTCTCTCGCCGTCTCCCTTCTCACATAAATAGCAGAGTGTGGATCACTATAAAGCGGTATGGCTGTAGTATCTATATACGAGAAGACAGAGTGAAGAAGGGGAAGGAGAGCCTTTGAGAAGTCTTTATCTCGCGATTCTTTAGAACGATGGTGTGGAGAGAAGAAAGAAAAGAGGCTTAACGAAAGTTAGTGAAGACCAGTGAGAAGAAAGAAGAAGACGAGAAAAGACATTCCCTACTTTCTTTTCTTAGAGGTGCAGGTGCTGCCGCCTAAGAGAGAGAGAGAGATAACGAGATGCGATACCACGGGCGGAAAGTGTAGAGAGAAAGAAAAGAAAAGCGTTTGGTCTACGGCGAAAAGTTGAAAAAGCAACCGAGTTCAATACTGTCTCTCTTTCTTTTTCTTTCTCTCCTTCTTTGCTGTTTTCCTTCTCTCTCTCTCTCTAAGCCGTGAGAAGTGGCAAGAAAGAAGAAGAGAAGCAAGAGACAGAGGGGAAGGAAAGGAAGAAGGATAGAGAGAAGAGAGAAAGAGAGAAGAGCATCTATCGAGCTATGTATACGAACAACTGTTAAAGCAACTATAATACAACTGTATTGCGACTGGGGGGCGGGGGCTTCATCTCCTTCTCCTCTTTCTCCTTGTCGTTCTCAGCTGAGAAGGAGAGAACAGAGGAGAGAATGCAGAAGGAGAAGAAGAACACGATAGACAAAAGAAAAACAAAGAGAGAAGAAGAAGAAGAAAGGAGAAAGAAAGAGTATCAAGAGACACTTCTTTTGACCAGCTGGATCGACAACCCAAAACACGTATAGATGGACAAGCGATGGAAAGATCGAGTGAATGAGAAGGAAGCGAAAGGGAAGGAGAGAGAAAGAAAGAGAGATATTTAGATATAGCCCGATACGGCTGTCTATAGAACAGCATTTTCTTCTCCTTTCATAGAAAGATCTCAAAAGAAGAGAGAGAAAAGTACCAAATCACGTGGAGACAGACACACCTATCTGCTGATAGCGGGATTCTGTCTATCTTAGATCTATCAAGCTTTGGACCTTTCCTCCTAAAGAAACACAAAAATCTTTCTTTCCTATCTTTCTCTTTCTTTCTTTCTTACGTTGGTGGCGGGCGAGATTTTGATAAGTTGAAGGAATCTCTGCGTCTGATTCGTTGAAGACGTAAGATAAGGTTATACGACGCATCTGATCTAAACAAAAGAAAGAAAAGAAGAAGAAGACATTGTACACGGAAAACTTGAAGGATTATGAACGAAAGAAAGAGGCATGTCAGGAAAGCTACTGGGGTGATCGTGAAGATAAGAGTAGTCAAGTATCTGCCCTCCTTATTCACATTGAAGTAGTATTCGTATCTATCTATCTACCTATCTATCCATCTACCTATCTATCTATCTAGTTATTTGGACTCGATAGATTTCTTCCTCTCTTCATATCTGTATTTCTCTATGTATGGACAGGCCTCTATCATGCCATGTGTATTGCTGAAGCAGGGGGAGTGAACGACCGATCTATTCTGTCGCCTCCTCGTCATTACAACAAGAGGAAGATGAGAAGCATACCGCCAGTTGAAGAAGAAGAATAAGAAGAAGCGCCCCGGCAAGAGGAAGACTTCTCATGTGTCTCAATCCAAAGAAAGCAAAAGCCTCTGGAGTCAGTCAGTCAGCCTATGTGTCATCCACAAGACTAGAAAGCCTTCCACTCCCCATACAGGAACACCATCCGCTACGATCACTACGAGGGGCTATTCCTACACACACACTTGGATAGCAGTCATAGCAGGAATAGCAAAGGTAACAAAGAGATAGGAGTGGGGATGAGACGACGGCTTTTCGAGTTCGAATGGAGAAGAGTATTCTACCTAGGACACATTCCTTCTCAATAGTAGTCGTAGTAGTACTATTCCGAGGAGGAGGTGCGATGCGAAAGAGCCGGGGAGAGGGAGCACCGNNCGGTGCTCCCTCTCCCCGGCTCTCCCTGTCTCGAGGGATGTCCCTACCTAGGCGAGGATCGTCAAGTATATCAGGGTCAATGAAGAAAAAGACCGGGAGGTCCACTTCCTCTTCTAAGAAGGAGGAAAAAGAAGAAGGAGAAGGAAAGTTAGCTCTATTCACATGTCTTGATCATAAAAGATGAGGAGTGGAGGAAAAACCCACAGAGAATGGAAAGTCTTTTTCGGGCTCCCTCTCCTCCTCGATTATGAGGGAGGGAAAAGAGCAAACTAAAGAAGGACCAAAGAAAAGTAATCTTTCTGTCTTATCTCTTTCTTTCTTATCTTCATTAAGCAAAGCTTTTCACAGAGATATCTATCTATATATACAGACACACACAGGCATGCATGCATGCAAACACCTAGAAATTTGGGTCACCTGTATACCCAACGCGCACGGACGTATCTTCTTGACTATCTTTGATCTATCGCCCTATCTACACATCTATATCTCTCCCTCTCTATAGAGGAACCGCACATGAAACATCCATATACATCAAGAAGTACCGATATTCTTTCTCAGGAGAAGCAGAAGAGGTCAGGGAGAGTTTTGCAGAAGAAGACTGTAGACATGCATACCCAAGTCATTCATCCATATGCCTTCTCCCCTAACCTGCCGGGAGTACATACACCTCGTTCCCCAGTACAGCATCCCGCCCTCTCCTCTGATCAAAACAGGGATAGACCCGACAAACTACTCCTACTGCTCGTCACTCCTTAGGAAGAGAATCTCTATCTTAGAAGTCCAAATAAGAGCAACTACAAGCCTCTCTCCGTCACCGTCATCCACGTCTTTCTTCTTCTTCTCCCTCCTTTTCTGCTAAGTCTCTGCACTCCCTCCTCAGCAGACTCGACAACATGTCGTATACACAGGAGATGATCTTCTAAAGAGCACTAAGAGAAACAGCCTAGACGCTGACGAAACATGAAAAAGCATCTCGAGATCTCTTCCTCCCTTTCCTCCCTCCCTCAATCTTTCTTTCGTATTCTTATTCTCTTGTAGAGAGGGACAACCATTTGTCAAGAGAGCGGAGAAGGACAGAAAGCCATCGAGAATATGCCTTTTCTTTCTTCTTCGATGCTTTGCTTCAACTTACTTGGATTTAGCATCTGTTCCTCGAAGCAGAAGCACTGAATTTTATTGAAGTAAATACCTGCCTCAGGTGGCATCACGTTATACAAAGATATACCTAAAGAAAAGAAACAATTTAAAAGGAGAAAGAACAACTTGCATGCAATGAAAAAGGAGAAAGAAGAAAACCACCATGCGTCATCATCATTTTCCACCGAGAAAGGAAAGGACACCTTTCCTTACTTCCTTATCTTGTTTGTCCGGTGTATATACACCTCAACCCACATATATACAAAAATAGAGATACGGGGAGTCATTCATGCGTATCACTTCCTCCCCGTCACTCCGTATATCATTGAACTCTCTCCCTTCTTCTTCTTCCTTTTACGTGAGAAACCTTCACTTCTTCTCCTTACGCGGAAACATACACCAACGCTATGTAAATTCATATCAAAGAGTATATATAGAGACCGCTAGACATAGAGAGACATTTCTACAAGTGAACAACTTACTTCTTCTTCTTCTTCCTCCTGTTCTTCTACAGAATCACGTAGATACCTCCCGTTTCCTCATTCAGAGAGCCTCATTGCCTCCTTAACAAGATGTATAAGAAAGAAAAGAGGTACGCCACCTCCCCTGTCTCTCTCTGATACCTGACACGCCTATCTAAACCTCTCACTACAGACAGAGATATAGAAGAAGAAAGAGAAGACAGGAGAGACATCTCCTTTCTTTTTGCTTCACACATGTCTTCACGTCAAGACAGACGGGAGAAAAAAGAGCAAGATGAAGAAGAAGAACGAGAATTTGAAAGAGAAACAAACCAAGAAGAAGTGCGGGGAAAGAGAGAAGAGTGGTCACGACAAAGAGAATGAGAAGAAACAAGGAAAAGAAAAGAGATTTCCTACGAAACACCTTCATCGAGAGAGATATGAAAAGAGAAAAAAAGACATCTGTGACATCGGAGCGTCTATCTCCTTCTCTCCCTCTCTCTCTCTCTCTCTCTCCCTCTCTCTCTCTTTCCCTTCAAGCTCCACACTACCAACACCGAGAGAGAAGAACACAGAAGAAAGGCTGTAAGCTCTTCATGCTAAAAACCTACTCTACACATCTACGAACATCTATGCATGTATGTATGTATGAAATTCTACGTATGGCTCTGTATGTCTGAATAGTTATGTATGTGTGTATGTATGTGGGGGTGCTTACCTATGAGGGGTTGATCAAGTCGATTCTTGGCTCGATAGAAGGCGAGGGCCGATTCGCCAGGGGCGACGAGAATTTTCTTTTGAAGAGGCTTGAACTCCCAAGGCAAATTACAGTGAGAAGCAAAATCTATCTCCAACAGCACTTACATAAAAAAACACATACAGACACAGACACATACATACAGACATATATACATAGACATACATATATACCTACAGAGACACATACATACAGACACAGACACAGACACATACATACAGACACAGACACAGACACATACATACATATATACCTACAGAGACACATACATACAGACACAGACACAGACACATACAGACACAGACACATACATACATATATACATATATACATAGACATATATATATACATACAGACACATACATAGACATACATATATACATAGATCTACACATCCAGATAGATACATGCATTCGTACATAGATGCACACAGATACCTATTCCAACATAGACATCTATGCATGCAGATTCATACATCTTCCTACATATTCATTCACATACACACACGCATACGTATAGATGCATAGCCACACATAGATACATATGCATGTAGTTACATAGACAAGAAGAAGGAAGAAAGAGAAAGAGAAGAAGGAAAAAAGAAAGAGAGGGAGACAGAGACATAGAAATAGAGAGAGAGATAGAGGCAGAGATCGAGAGATAGACAGATAAAGATAGAGCTGGAGGTAGATCTACAGAAGCGACAAGAAAGAGTGATAAGTCCTCCCGAACAGAGAGGGGGTTTATAGAGACATAAAGAGGAGACATGGAGGGGAAGAAACAGAGGTCGAAATAGAGAACCCTAGAATGATAGAGAGAAAGAAATACAGAATTGTGACGGGGGGGAGAAGAAGAGAAATATGAAAAGGCAGAAGAGAGAAGAAAAAGAAGAAGAGGGGAACAAGCAGGTAAACAAAGAAAGAGGAGAAAGATAGACCTCTCCTTAATCTATCTATCTACTTTCTCTATGTGTCGATCACTTCTCTTTTGATCTCTCTACAGGCCTACATACACATATTAATAAACCACACACATACCCTACCTTTAATCTATCTATCTATCTTTAATCTATCTATCTATCGATATCAGAGTGGCGAAAAGAGAAGCGGGTTCCTGTCGAGATATCTTTCCATGAAGAGAGAGAAGAGTGTTTTTCTTTTGATCTTCTTCTTCTTCCTTTTACCTTCATCCTCCCCCCCTGTCCTTTCTCTCATGGGAATCCCTCCTTCTTCCCTTTCATCATCTTCTTCTTCTTCATCCTCTTGTTCTTCTCCGCCCTTTCGTTCTGTCGATCGCTTTTTCGTCGCCTTCTTCTCTCCGGGTTTCCTTATTTGCACTTCTCCTCCATAGCCTGTAGCTTGGCAGAAGGCTTCATAGAGAGGCACAAAGGCAAAGGCTACGCTCATCAACAGAAAGTACATGCATGCAGAGGTGACAGCCCATCTCTTTCTCGCTTCTCTCTCCATCGCTTCTTCTTCATTAGAGAAAGAAAGTCTCGCAAAAGGGAGAAGCCCTCGAGATCTTCTTGGTAAATGCGAAGGAGGAGGAGAAGAAGAAGAGCGAGGCGGAGAAGAAGGAGAAGAACTGAAGTGGCGATAGAGAGAAAGAGAAGATGAGAGAGATAGAGAGATAGGAGGGGAGTTGAAGAGAGGAGAAGAAAGATGAAAAGGAGAAGAAAAAGCAGAAGAAAGACGAAAAGAAGATGGCGTTTTGATAAGACAAGGAGAGCTACATGATGAGGAGGTATGAATATGACGAAGATGGAGAAGAGAAGAGGAAGAAGGTTCTCGGTCTTTAAGAAAGCTTAAAGAGAAAAAAGAAAGAAGAAGAGATGAAGGAAAGCTGTCTGCATTCCTCTTCCGTTCTTGTCTAAGAAAAGATCCATCTTGCTTCCTTGATAGATCGGACTGTGGAGAGAAATAACGATCTCTGCCTTCTCCTATGCTTCTTCTCTCCTCTTCTTCTTGTTCCACGGAGAAGTGTCTTGTTGCGAGTCTATTCTTTCTTATCTTGGGAGAAAGATGAGGTGATTGAATGGGGCTTGCGTCGATCTCTTGATCTTCTCCTAAGACCGACGGAGAAGAGAAGAAAGAAACCTTCTCTCTGTCTCCTGTCTTTGATGGATGCTGAGAGGAAAGAAGAGAAGAAGAAGAAAAGCAGTCAAGGGTGGGAGTGTGTGGAGAAAGGGAGAGAGCTCTTCTTTCTCTTCTTCTTCTCGCGGCTAGAGAGAAAGAAAAGGACGGAGATGGTAATGAAGAGAAGGTGCGGGACGAAGAGGCGACATGCAAAGGCCTAGAGAGATACCAAAGAGATGAAGAAGAAGAAAGAGAAGGAAGGTGTCTGGAGAGAAGGTGAAGACGCTTCATTTTTTTTGCTATGATCTTTCAAGGAGAAGAAGAAAGATAATACACTGAGACACTTCCACACACGGGCATCCCCAGCATTGTCTACGGGAGAGAAGAAAAGACAGAGACAAACTTAAAGAGGTCCTCTTCCTTCACATAGTGTAGAAGAAGAAAAAACGCGATTTAAAAAGGCTATGCTTATCACTCACTCACGACTCACCTGACAAAGAGAGGGCAAGAAAAGAAGAAAGAAAGAAAGAAGAGAAAAGAACAGCGGCGGTGACGAGGAGAGAACGGAAGAGAGATCTGTCGAAGAAAGAGAGAGAGAGAAGAGAGATTCTTACAAGGCACAGACGACTACGGATGAGAGAAGAGAAAGAAAGACAAAGCACAGTCAGGAAGATGGATGAAAGA
>NW_027152894.1:12587-12883 GCF_002600585.1 Cystoisospora suis
AGTAAAAAATGGTAAAGAAAGAGGAGAAGGTGGCTTTCTTTTTTATGGAAGATCAATACATTTCTATCTCTCTCCTATCAGTCAATCTCTCTCATTCAGGTTTTCTTGTCTTGCAGCCGAGGTGTACAGACAGCTCAGCTTATCATCGATTCCACGCTTCATCGACGTGGAGAAGGAAGTTCCAAATTCTCTCTTCCTACATTGTATTGGAGCAAATCCATGAAGGAAGAAAGCCTATTTCTCTCTCCTTTTCTTTTTCTTTCGTTAAGAGGATTCACACATCTCTGAATTCAACC
>NW_027152894.1:12908-13055 GCF_002600585.1 Cystoisospora suis
TGCATGAGAGGCTGTCAACCTGTCTCTTCTTCTACTTCTTCTCCTCTTGTTTTCTCCCCAGTCTTTTGAAGAATTTTGTCCGACTTCTCCTCGCCTTTCATTCTACTACTATCTCAAAGAACAGTCTTCCTCTTCATCTTTCTTTCT
>NW_027152894.1:13171-25591 GCF_002600585.1 Cystoisospora suis
ATCTTTGATCTATCTATCTATCTTTGATCTATCTATCTATCTATCTTTGATCTATCTATCTATCTATCTTTAATCTATCTATTTCGAGAGATGGGCAGTTCTCCATGCTTTATCATCATTGTCTAAAGAGAAAGAGAGAGAGAAGAGTTAGGGTGGAGCCTTTGAAGTTTCTTTCCTTCCGTCGATGAATAGAGAGATTTCTATCCTAAACACGTCTCCTTCGCTTGAGCTCTCCTTCTCCAAAAGAGAAGGAAAGAGAGAGAGAGAAATAGAAAGAGAAAAGAATACAGGGTGGCTCTTTTGATTAGGGATATGATCTTATACCTATGAAGAAAAAAGCAATACCTTATCTCTCTCTCTCTCTCTCTCTTTCTACCGCTTCACTATCTTTCTCCATCTATTCATCTATCTATGTCTTTCTTCTTCTCATTCTTCTTTTGCTTCTTCTCTTCCTACTCTTTCTCTTGCTCCTCTTCTTTGTCTCAGTCGTGTATAGGTGTCTCTAGGCGCCACTTGTCTGCGTGCACGAGCCTTCGTTATGAAGGAGCTTTGATTCACCAGAGATGAGGAACATAAAGATCGAGAAGAAGAAAAGGAGAAAGGAGTGATACAGAAGAGAAAGATGTCCTAGGTCAGATGAATTAGAGGAAGAAGAAAGAAAGAAAAGAAAGTTTGGAAAAGCACTTCGTCTTTCAATGAATGGCGAGAAAGAAGAGAAAGAAAAGAGCAACAGTAAGAAGGGGGAGAAGGAGGCAAGCCAGTTCAGGTATCATGGAAAAGAACGCTACCTTCATCATCATGAAGAAGAAGAAGAAAAAAGAAGAAGAAGGTCTTCTTCTTCTTCCTCTTCCTCGTCTTCTTCTTATCAGTCTCTTTCTCTTTCTCTTCTTCATGAGCCAACATACCCCGCCACCCCTGTAGGTATGTATCTTCCTAGATCTCTGGATGAATTTTATCTCCTCTTGACTCTACGGCTCCGTCTACTTCAAAACAAACTCTACCAGAGAACAACTCCACTCTCCTCTTCTTCCTCTTGTCCTCCTTCTTCTTCTTCTTCTTCCTCTTCTCCTTCTTCTTCTTCTTCCTCTTCTTCTTCTCTTTCCTCTTCCTCTTCCTCTTCTCCTTCTTCTTGTTCCTCTAGAGATCTTGTCTCAGACCGGGGACTTCATGGACGAGGAAGAGAAACGCTTTTGAATGGAGAAGCAGAGAAGAGAGAAAGAAGGGAAGGAGAGAAGGAAGAAGAGAGGGCAAGAGATGTGTCAAGACAAGAGAGATTCTGTCGAGAAATATTTGGTGCCCCGCATCTTAGAAGAAGATATGCAGATGAGAGACACGACAATTGTGAAGAAGAGACAAAATCTGAGAAGAAAGAAGAGAAGAGAGGAGGAGAGAATGAAGAGAAAGAAGAAGAACATGTCTTCGCTATAGATCGTGTCTCCATAGAAGAGAAAGTCTTACGTGAAGAATTTAGGAGGGTCTATAGATTTCTTGCCTTAGTTAAAGAACTTCGGAATATTGTAAGTCGATGTACAGCCAAAGAGAAACACAAGAAAGTCTTCTCTCTCCCTCACCTTCCCCGTAGAGGAGAACAAGATGAAGACGAAGAAGGAGGGGGAGAAGAAGAATCATTTTGGGAGGAGAAAGGCGATGAAAGAGAGAAAGAGAAGAACGGAGGTCGGGATGGACGGGGTGACGATGGAGAAGAAGAAGGAGAGAAGAAGAAGAGGCAAAGAATTGAGGAGAGAAGAAGAGGAAGAAGAGACAAGAAGAGAGAAATGGGGCAGGAGGGGAGAGGTAGAGAGCAAGAGCGACATGTGAAAGACAGCGTGAAGACAAGAAAAGAAGAGAAAAAGAAGAAGCATGAAGGAGAAATGCACATCAAGAGGAGTGAGAGAGAGATGAGAAGAGAGAGTGAAGAAGAAAAAGAAGAAAAAGAAGACGCGGAAGAGAGAAGAAGTAGACAATGTATTGAAGCATATCAAGTATGGAGTGTATATACACTCACGGGCTGTCTTCTACCCGTTCCTCCTATCAATCTCTTCTCCTTCTCCACATCTTGTTCTGCATCTTCTTCTCTTCAGCAACGTCACTCCTCTTCTTCTTCTCCTCCTTCTCTTCCTTTTCACGAATCAATATGCCCATCTTTGTCTTCTTCTTCGTCTTCTTTCTCATCTTCTCTCTCTTCTCCTTTTTATCCAAGCCTACCTCCTTCAACTTTTCAGAAGAAAGCTAGTCTCCTTCACATTCCAGATCGACTGTGTAGCTGTGGCTTCCCTTCACTCCTATCTGTCGATTGTCTCCTCGCCCCGGCCCATGAAGATCGACTCTCTATAGGAAGAAGACGATGTCTCTCTTCTCCCGAAGAACCTCATGCATGCACCTGTCGCTTTTCTTCTTTCTTTGCGCTGCTTCGTAACGAAGATGAAAAAGAAGAAGAAGAGGAAGAAGAAGATTGGAGAGGAAGAAGAGGATGTGTATCTAGACCCTCGGGGAGAAGAAGAGGAAGAGGAGAAAAAGAAGAACAGGAAAAGAAGATAGAAAGGGAAGAAGAAGGAGGGGATAAAGGACAGGAGGAAGGAGACTCTTTTGAAGAAGAAAGAAAGCAAAGAAGGGAAAGACTGTTAGATGAAGCGATAGAATCGAGACGGCAAACAGAGAGAAGAAACCCTGAGGAGGAGGAAGAAGAAGAAAAGAATGAAGGTCTTCCTATGTCTCTCTTAGGAACAACAACAACAAGCAAAGAAGAAAATGCACGAGAAGAAAACGAAGAAGAGAAAAAGAAAGAGAGGAAAAATAAGATCACTCATCCTTCTTCTTCCTCTTCTTCTTCTTCTACCATGTATGTCTTCCATAGAACGCATTCTCGCCATGCTGATGATCCCCGTGATCTCCATAAACAAAGACAACTTCTGTCTCTTTCTTCTTCTCCTTCTCCTTCTCCTTCCTCTTGTTCTCTTTCAACTCATCGAGTGCTTGTCGGATGCTTTCTTCAATTAGATTCCTCTACTCTTCTTTTGTGTGGCCTTTCTTTCCTTCGCTTTCTCTCTCAGATTCTTTCTTCTTCTTCTCCTTCTTCATCTTCTTCTTCTTCTTCATCATCTTCTTCTTCTTCTCTCTTATCTTTGCTAGAAGGCTCAGAAAGAGGGTTTTTCTCTGCAACGGAGAGGAAGAGAGGAGACAAGAGACAAGAGGAAGAAAAGGTGAAGAAGCAGAAGAAGAAAGAAGTCTTTACTTTTTGCGCTATTCCTTGTTCTATTGCGAAGTCTTTCTCGACGTCTCATTATCTCCTTGGAACTCTTTTCCTATCTCCTAACAGATTATCTCACCAACCTTCCACTCTTTCTTCTTCTTCTTCTTTCTCGTCTTCCTCTTCCTCTTCTTCTTTCTCTTCTTCAGCTTCATCATCTTCTTCTACTGCGGATGTTTTCTCTTCTTTTGCATCCAAGAGAGAGGGCGATCGCTGCGTTTGCTGCAGAAAGAACGAAGCGCCTTCTCATAGGATAGACGGGAGGAGAAAAAGACTGAATAAGAGCAGTCACAACTTCACCTGCAACTCTACCTTCCTCTTCTCACCTCTCTTTTCTTCTTCTTCTTTTCTTCCTTCTTTGAAGTCTATGATGAGCTCGCCATTGGGTCTTGCAGGGATAGAGAAAGAAGCAGAAAACGGACGTCAGGAATCTCCGAGAGAAGAAGAAGAAAGGAGAAGAAGATCGTTGGAAGAGAAGACGACTCCGCAGACACCTTCTTCACTCGAGAAAGAAAGAGAAGAAAGAAACCCTTCTCTCTTAGGGAAGATAGAAAAGAAGGAAGTGAGTGAGGTGGCGAGGCTTAGGCATTCACAAGAAAAGAAAGAGAAAGAAGATGAGAAGAAGAGAGGTAACCAAAGAAGAAGAAGAGGAAGAGAAGAAGAAGATCACGGAGGCATTCCAGAGAAAAAGAGGCGTGTCTCAGTCCAAGATAAGATGGGAGACGGGAGACTTGCACCACGAGAAGGAGAAGAAGATAAGAAAGATTCCGTAGAGACCAAGAAAACCTTCTTTCCAGGAGAAAGAGAGAGTTTGAAGAGAGGTATTTGCTGTTGTCTAGTATTGATAAGAGATTGGATGTATCTTCCTTCTTCCATGACTCCTGTAGAAGTGTCTATACACTCGCCTTCTTCTTCTTCGTCTTCGTCTTTGCGGTCTCGTTGTCTTCGCTCTTGTAGGGAGAGAAGGAGAATTTCTCTTCGCTTCAATATCTTCAGGAGGTGTCAAGGAGAGGAAAAAGAAAGAGAGAGAAAAGATGAAAAGAAGAAGGAGAAGATTGATTTGAGGCATGTTGAGTTGAAAGTGAGGCGAGGGTTAGTTCAACTCGATGCCTCGTCTTGTCTCTTCGTGCCCGTCTCTCTCTCACCTCGATTATTCTCTTCTTCCTCTTCTTCTCCATCTTCTTCTTCTTCCTCTTCCTCTTCTTCTCCATCTTCTTCTTCCTCTTCCTCTTCTTCAGCTTTCACACGTGGTCGTATGGTTCAAACGTCGGCTTCGTCATCTCCCCCCCTTCCCCGCACTTCTTCTTCTTCTTTCTCTTCTCTAGCGTCTGAAGTCTCTCCTGAAAAGGCTCTCTTATCTCGCTTTCCTTCTTCATCTCCTCCGAGTTCCTCTCGTAACTTTCTCTCTCTTTCATCTCCTCCTTGTTGGTATTTCTCATCATCATCATCTTCTTCTTCTTTCCTCTCTTGTTCTTCTCATTGCTCCCTTCTTCTCTCTTCCTCGCGATTCTCTTCTTCTTCTTTTTCTTTTCTTCATGCCCTGCTAGGAAGAGTAGTCTACGTGAGCCCTCTCCTGCACTGGTCTTCTTCTGCTTTTCTTCGTTCAGGTGGCAAGACGAGAAGATCAAGTGGAGAAAAAGATAAATCTACTCTTATTTCTGTGCGTCTTAGGGACACTGTTCTATTCTCTCCTTTATCCTTTCCGAGAAAGAGTGAGAATCCGAAGAAGGAAGAAAAGGATCAAGAGAAAAAGAAAAACCTCATGCTGTCTCCCGATCTCTGCCCTTCATTCCATGGGGAGAAGAAGAAAAGAGACGAGACGGCGAAGGAACAGAAGAAGAAGAACAGCAAGTTGCTTTGTAGGGAGACCTCTCTCTCTAATCGAAAGAAGGATAGAAGCAATGAGGATAAGAAGCAAAAGAAGAAGTTCTCCGAGGAGGTCTCTTCTTCTCGTCACTCTGATGAGAGAAAAGATGAGGAGAAAGAGAAGGAAGAGAAAGAGGAAGACGAAGAGATTTTAGTGTGTTTTCAAGGTGTACATACAGCTCGATTTCTTCGTGTCTTTGAAGTCGGGAAAGTTGCTCTCATCGTAGGTGTTCGATCGGCTTATCTACGAAGTCCAAGAGAAGCACAAGAAGAAGAAGAAGGAGAAGAAGAAGAAAGAGAGAAAGAAGAGAGACATCGTGCCTTGAAGAAGAACCCCCTTCGTCGCGATCTGGTAGGCAAGAAAGGAGAAAGAGACGGCGCTGGCAATTCGCAACTCGCGAGAGAGGAAAGAAGAGAAGAACAGAAGAAAGAAGAAAGAGAAGGAGAAGAAGAAAAAGAAAGGAAGAAAGGAGAAAGAGAAGATGCTGAAGAAGAAGAAGGTGGAGAAGAAAAGGAGAAATCCGAAGACGAAGAAGAGGATGAAGAGGAAGAAGAAGAAAAGGAAGAGGGGGACTCTATGAAGAAAACAGGAGAGAAGAAGTCTAAAGGAGAGAAAGAACGAAGTGAGTTGTCTACTAGATCAAGGAAAGAGAGAGAAGATTCTCTGAGAGCAGGAGAAGAAAGAAGAGAAAGAGAAAGAACTGAAATGTCTAGAGAAGGAGAAAAAGTGGAGAAGGAAAGAACTGAAGAAAAGAGAAGAAGAATAATTATGGCTGAGAAGGAGAAGAAGAAGAAGACATCTCATGAAAGAGATCGAATCATGCTAGAGAAAGAAATTACGGAGAAGATAAGAGATAAAAATCTCCGACTGGATGAAGCTGTCTTATGTCGACAGATCTGTATGAAGATGGAAAAGAGGAAGGAGAAGAAGAAGAATGTGGCTCTCTCACGGGTCTCCTTATATGTAGGTAATGCTACGACAGAGTGTCTTACATGGAACGTAGAAGATCAAGTCATCTCTACGGACACATTCCTTTCTCTTCTTCCTGGAGAGAAGAGAGAAGCTTTTTCTTCTTCTTCTTCTACCAACGGTCTAGATTTCTACTCAATTGGAGATCTTTCTCTTAATGAAAAATATCTCGAACGAAGAAGACATGAAAGAATAGGAAGAAGCGACCAAAGATGCAGCCTATACCGAAGTCGACAGCCCTCTTTTTCTTCTTCTCCTCGTGCTTCTTCTTCTTCTTCCTTCGCCTCATCTCCTCTTTCTCAGAGTGTGTCGCTTTCCCGTGTACATACAGGAGGACATCTCTATGGAGGCTATAGCATAATGGATTCTTTCTTTCGCATGCAGACCTTTCATAGAGTGTTAATACGTGAGAGAAAGAAGAATCGAGATCGAAGGATTTTCTCGTCTTCTCTTTCGACAGCTTCTTTCCCTTCTTCTTCTTTATCTCTTCTTAGAGATGATGGATCTTCACTCTCTTGGAACGGCTTGAGAAAGCACTCTTCTTCTCTCTCTTCCTTTGCTTCTTTTCTTTCTTCTTCTTCTCCCCCTCTCCACTCTCTCTTTTCCTCTCCTCCTCTGTCTTGCTCTTCTCCTTCATTTGCCGATTTGAACCAAGTGTTGTTCTTTGATTCTTTCAGCTCGAGAAAGAAAAGATCTCCTTCTTTCTCCTATACGTCTCCTTCTTTTTCTTCTTCTTCATCTCCTTCCTTGGTCTCTTCTTCAGAGCCACTCTCTATGAGAGGAGGAGTAGCCCTGGGATCTTATGTAGGGGGGTGTACATACACCTCAGCGTATGGTTTTCTTCGACTTCTTCTCTTTCCTTACGGTGCATGCGATGTGAATGAAAATAGCTCCACAGCTTTTCTCGGCTCAGGATCGATGGCGCAGTTCAATCGACAGCACCTCGTTAGTCGCGGTAGAGGATTAAGTGCGATTTTCGTACGACTTAAACTTCTCGCTCTTCTGATCTTCATGCATGAGAAGAATGAAGAGAAGAAGACGAAGATGAGAGAGAGAAAAGAACAAGAAAGAAAAAGAGAACGAAGAGTAAGAAGAAGAAGATGTATACGAGAGAGGGTAGTTGATATGGAAGAAGAAGAAGAAGAGAGGGAGGAGGAGATGAAAGAAGAAGAAGAGAAGGAGACAAAAGAGGAGGAAGAGGAAGAACGGGTAGAAGATAGAGAGGAGATAAGAAGAAGACAGAGCGAGAGGGAGAGAGATGGAGAGAAGGAGGCCCTCTGTCGTGACTGTAAGAGAGAAACAGCTGAAGAATTAGAAGACCTTTATAGTGCGACGCGTCCAAGAAGGAGAAGAACACGAATAGATGAAGAAGAAGAGAAGATAGGAGAAGAAGGAAATGAAGATCACTTTTCGTTTCTGTCTATGTCTTTAACACCCTATCTGCCTACTGCTCTTATCACCTGCGGCGATAGTAGTTTCTCTTTACTTCAACACTCGGAGACATCTCTTCTTCTCCATCTTCTCTCTTCTTCTTCTTCTTCTTCTTTCGTCTCCTCTTCTACAAGCCTATCTGCGGATGCTCTCTTCGCCGCTACCGAACGTGGGGAGTCTTTCTATGAAGCGTCAAGAATTCTTTCTTATCTTCGACAACTTGCGTCCGAGAGAGGAGAAGGAAGTCTACGCTTACAGATGTCTCTTGAGAATGAGCTCTACGCGAGAAGGATACACCATTCTTCTTCATCTTCTTTCTCACTTATAGCCCGACGAAGAGGAGAAGAAGCGGAAGAAAAAGCAGTAGAAGGAGATGAACAAGAGAGAAAAGAAGGAGAAGAAGAAGAAAGAGAAGAAGAGGAAGGCGGAGGTGAGAATAGGAACAATGATAAGCATGAAGATATGACGTCTAAGAAGAGATCTTGCTATTCCAAGAGCAGTTCAAATGTTGCCAAAAGAGAAGAAGATGAAAAAGAAGAAGAGAAAGAGGGAAAATTCCACAAAAACCAAGAGGACAGATACAACGATAAGAGAGGAAGATTAAGATATCTTTCTTCTTCTCTTCCTTCTCATCTTCTTCCTCCTTCTCATTCCCCGATCTCTCCTCGCACTTCGCCAAGATCATCTTTGCGTCATGCTCTTCTCCCTCGTCTATGTGTGAAGCATGCCTTAATGTTAGTTTCTCTCTTAAGAAAATTTCCCGCCCGATGGATGAAAGAATCTCTGGGTATTCACTCTCTTCTTGTTGTTCCTCTATCTCTCTTCTCCTTCTCCTCTCCATCTGCGAGCCTTCCTCTTCATAATTCTCACCTCTCAAGACCCTTACCCATTCTACACAGCACTCGTCACTATCTCTCTCCCTCTTCACTCGTCTCTCTCCTACCCTTGTCTTCTTCTTCTTCTTTCTTTTCGATCTTCTTCTCCTCTCGATCTTTCTCCGTCAATCCTTCTCCTGTCTCACCGGCATCCCCTCCCCTTTCTTCTTCTTCTTCTTCAAGTGTCTCTTCTTCCTCTCTTGATCTTTTTCTTCCTCTCGATGTAGAGCTCGAGTTGCTCCTTCTTCTCCCTATCGTGTCCGCCTGTAGAATGACAGGCCGTGTTCTTTCTTCTCGAGATCTCTTAGGACCTTGGAGACAGCTGAAGCCTGAGGAAGTCGACTGCTCGCAGCATCGGCAGCCTCGAGAGAAGAAAAAGAAAAGCTGCTCTTTAACGAGAAGATGTGGGAAGAGGAAAGAGACCGCATGCGGACGTCACGCTCGTCTTGTGTCGTTCAAGACAGGGGAGAAGAGATCTGGTCTACGTGAGGGAAATTCTTCATCTTCTATGAAAGGGAGAGAACAAGGAGAAAAACGAGAAGAACGAGAAGTAGAAAGGGGTGAAAAAGAACACAAAGGAGAGGAAGAAAGAAGTCTGAAGACGGGGGTGGGAGGGATAGGAAAAGAAGAAGAAGATGAAGGGAGAGGACAAGGTGAGAATCTCGTGAAGAGAAGAAGAGAAGAAGAAGAAAAGGAAGATGAGGGAGGCGAACCAGAGAATGATAAGGTAGACGTCATAGAAGAAAGAGAAGAAAGTGAAGGGACTGAAAGAGAAGGAATAGAGTCGAAAGAAAGTGAAGAAGAGAGCGAAAGAAGAAGACAGGAAATCTCGGATGAAACACAGCGCATCTGCAGCATGGAGAGTAAGAGTCAAAGTAACAAGACAAGAAGAGAGAAGATGAAGTCTCTTCTTTTGCTTTCTTCCTCTTCTTCTCTTCAGCAGTCATCCAGACGCCTAGGGGAGGTACAAAGAGGAAGGAGGTGGATGAATGAAAACGATAGAATGATAGATGAACAGAAGAAGAAGAACAAGATAGAAAAGCCTAAAGAAGAAGAAGAGACAGAATTTTTTCTTCTTGTTACTCTCGAATGCTTTCTCTCACGGCTTCTCCATCAGTCTGTCTTCTCAACGATTCTTCACTCCTCTCCTACTCTTGCTTCTCTTCTCTTTTCTTCTTCTTCTTCTTCTTTTCTCTCAGGAGGAATGCATGAACGTTTTCCGGAAGCTCTTACCTCTCTAGGCAGGGAAGGCCTCAGACGCATGGGGGTGCTTATTTCACAGCAGTCTCTTATACCTCGTGAAGAATCTATCTTTGACTATCTCTCAAGAATAGATACAGGGAGAGAGACGAGTAGTGAAGATGAAAGCGAAGAAGAGAAAGGTTGCGAAGAGCGAAAGGAGAAGAAAAAGAACAGATGGAAGTCTAAAGGGAAAGGAGACCTCCCTGTAGATAGGGGGGATGAAGTAGGAGAAGACGAAGAAGACGAAGAAGAGGAAGAAAGAGAGAAAGAGATGTATCATTACTCATATCTTTCTGAATCGCCTTCTCTCTCTCCCTTTCTTTCCTCTTTCTCATCTTCTTCTCTTGCATGTATGTGTTCTCCTGATATACTTCAGTGGCTCCTACTCATACACTGGGAAGGAGAAGTCCGACCTTTTCTTGAAAAGATTCTTGAAAAGATTAAGAAAAGTCCAAAGAAAGAAGGGAACACCTTCTCTCCCTCTTCTTCTTCTTTCCCTTCTTCTCCTTCTTCTCTCAAGTCAACTCACTCTCATGGCACAGCTGGAGATGCAAAAAAGAAGAAGAGAAGAAGAAGATATGGCTCGGGGCGAGGCTCTCTATCTTCATTCACGAGAGATAGCGAAAGAGGAACTGGGGAGACTGAAGAGAGAAGAAGAAGATGCCTAGAGACATCTCTGGATGAGAGAGAAATTGAGAAAGAAGAGAAGGTTAAAGGAAGAGAAGAAGAAGAAGTTTGCTTGCCAACGAGAGAGGAAGAGGAGAAGAGGAAAGGGGGGGCGCGAAGAAGATCTGAAAGTGATGGAAGTGAAGATTCCCCAGGAGACACTCAGAAGATCGGTGGAGAAGATGAAGAGGAAAACGGAGGAGGAGAAGAAGAAGAGGAGGAAGAAGGAGAAGAAGAAGATGTTGGAGACGAAGACGAGGGAGAAGAAGAAGAAGATGAAGAGGATGAAAGTAGAGAGATAGAGGAGATAAGAGACGGTTTGGCTGAACTGTTGACTGATTTGCTTGACTTTCCTCCACTTTCCATTTCTTTCTTTCCTTCCTGTACAGATGCTGAGGACGACAGAGGTACAGCTTTATCATATACAAAGACCATCTGGAGAGAAGGAGAAGAAGAAGAAGAAAGAGACGGAGAGATTGGAGAAGAAGAAGAGAGAAGAAGAACAAGACATTTGCGAGAGGTTTCTCCTTGGTTTCTAAACCCTTCATTCTTGCGTACAGCTATCCCTATTAGTCCCGGTCAAACAATCTCGCCTTATATACGGAGAAAGCAGGAGATGAAGCAACGAAGAGACAAGAAAATCTCTCTCCCGTCTTCTTCTTCTTCCTTTTCTTTCTCTTCATGTCTAACAAAGAACCCTCTTCAACCCACCACTCAGCAAGACAGTCCTTTCTTCTCTTCTTCTCTCCCCTTTTCTTTTCCTTCATCTCTCTCCTCTTTCTCTTCTTGTATAGAAACCCCAACACAAAAAGCAGATCTCCTTCGGCTTATATTCGGAGATACACATCCAAGAAGAGACAGAAGAGAGGGAACGTCGCAGAATGAAAGAGAGAAAAAAGAAGATGAAGAAGAAGAGAGAAGAAGAAGACGTCTTTTTCATCGTCGTAAGATGCTTTCGATGACGGGGGGTCCCTCAGGATTGCCTTCGTGGACTTCTTTCCCTTCAAAGCCTTCCAAGAAGGCTCGACTTCTCCACATAAGACAGAGTGTATGTACACCTTTTCCAACACAGAAAAGCGAAAGGAATTTTTCTCTACATAGATCTCAGAATGAAAGAAGAAATGAATCTAGATCTATGAGAATGAGGAAGAATAAGAAGGTCTTTTCTCCTAGCGCCCTATCTAAAGAAACACATCAGCATGGTCAGAGAGAGAGAGAAATGCGCAGCAGAGAGAGAAGAGAAAGAGTCTTTTTCTTTAGTGCGAGAGCTCTGAACTTTCTAGATTCTACTTCCTCTCTCCTCTTTCATGACGTAAAAGGGATAGGAGGTGTTCTTTCTTCATTTTCGCTATCGTCGCCGCGTCACATGAAAGAAAGAGAAGATCAGAGAGAAGAAGAAGAGAGTGAGGACGAGCAAGAAGAAGAAGAGGGAGAGGAGGAGGAGGAGAAATTTTCTTCATGCACAGACCATTCATATCTCTCTTCTTGTTCTTCTTCTCCTTCTGAAGAAGAAGAAGTAAAGGAGAGGGAGGGTGAAGAAGCGAAAGAAAAAGAAGATGATGACGATGAAACATGGGGCTTAATGGAGAGGAAAAAGAAGAAAAAGAAGAAGAGAAAGAGATGGAAGTGTAGGAATGAAGTATTGCTAGAAGAGGATGATCATAGAGGAGGTTTACTTCCAGGTAATCTCTTCTTTTTATCTGATGTCTCTCATACATATCTCCTTCTTATATCTCCTTCCTCTCTCTTCTCTCCTTCTCTCTCTTCTTCTTCAGCCTATCATTTGTTCACTTCGACACAGGATAGACCTCTCAGCCCAGCGAGTAAAGATCTCCATACACCGTATGGCGAAGAACGACACAGAGAAGAAGAAAAAAGAGAAGGAGAAGAAGACGATAGAGAAGAAGAAGAGGAAGAAGAGGAAGAAGAAGAGAGAGATTTTGATAGAATGATAAAGAGGGTTCATAAAACATTTAGAGCAATCGAAGAGGAGAGAGATCTTTGTCTATCTTCACCTCTGTGTGCTTTAGCATGTCCTCTATGGCGTAGAGCTGCGACCATCGTCTATACACAAAGGCAAACCAGGTTGAAGCAACTCCAATCTTCCTTCTCTTCTTCTTCTT
>NW_027152894.1:25781-25992 GCF_002600585.1 Cystoisospora suis
TCTATTTCGTTCGTTTATATCCCCCCTTATAGAGTTCAATGGCTTGCTCCGACAATTGATACATGTGAGTGCTTATATGCGGTAACTCCGCGTATGACAGCTCCTGCTAAGGTGGGGAATCGATTCTCTTCTTTTCTCAACAGTCGACATCTCCATGTGCTTCCGTCTCCCCGAGAAGGCGGGGCAGCAAAGAAAGAAAAGACAGAAGATG
>NW_027152894.1:26142-34562 GCF_002600585.1 Cystoisospora suis
AGTCCCCCCGTCTCCAAGATGCTTCGCTGCTGTTGTCTTCTCCCTCTCTCTCTTTCTTTTCTTCTCCTTGTTCTCTCTCTCATTCTTTCCATGACCATCGTCCTCATCGAGGATCTTCGAGAGCGAGAAAAGAAACTGGGAGAGAGATAGAAAAGATGAAAAGGAGAAATGCAAGAAAGATGGCTTTAGCTGTCGCAGGTTTAGCCTTATGCTGTCTAGGGGAATCTTTAATGGATGGGAAGATTCTTCTTCTCTCTGCGAAAGAACAAGATCTGTCGATCTCTCATGGTCCTACATCAGATCTGTTTCTCTCAGCGATCTCGCGAGAAAGAGATATAAGGACTGCTCCATCACAGACAGGTTCATCTGAAAGAAAAAATACGGTTCTCGGCGGCTTGTATACGGAGAAGACAAGGGTGGCGTTCCCGTGTCAGGAGAAAGCTCTTTCGTCAGAGAAAGCAGAAGAGAAGAAAGAAAGAGATCAGTCCAATCGATCCGACAAAAGAAAGGATGAAAGATCTTCTCATTCTCTGCTACAGGGGTTCTCGCCCTCCTTGTCCTCGACCGTGATAAGAAGAGAAAGAGAAGAAGAAGCCTGTCGAGGAGAAAAGACAGGAGAAAGAAGAAGAGAAGAAGAAGAGGAAGAAGAAGAGAATGTCTCTTTCCAAGTGAGAAGTAAAGAGAGAAAGATGGAAGATAAAGAAAAGATGAATGTGTGTATACGAAGGAGTCTTAAGAAGGAAGAGAGAGGGAGAGAGAAGAGCAGTTTGGGAGATAAAGATGTGGCACTCCAAGAGGTGGAGAACAAGACAACGAGTGAAGAAGAAAGAAGAAAGAAGAGAAAGAGAGGAGAAACAACAGAGGAAAGAGGGGCTCCTTGTAGAGAAGGAAGAGATACAGAAAAGACAACAAGAGGACTAAGAAGAAAAGAAGGAGATAGTGATGAGACGTTTCATGAAACAATAGGCCTTTTGATGTGGGTAGAAGAGAAATGTTATGTGCCTTTCTCGGGTGTACATACACCGCGGAGAGATGAAATAGGAAGATATGCTCGAAGTGAAGAAGAACACGAAGGCCTATCAGTAAACAAGAAGGGAAGAGGGAGAAATAAAGAAGAAGAGGAAAGCGATGGAGATGAAGAAAAGGAAGAACAAGGAAGATATGTAGGGTCTTGTGAAGAGGTAGAAAAGATGAAGTGTACCTACACCGGAAAAAGACAATTGCAAAAGAAAAAGAAGAGTAACAAGAAGGACACTATTTCTGTCTGTTATTTTATACAAGGCTGGGCTTTCGTTCCTCCTTCTTCTTCTTCTTTTAAAGCAGCTTATCATTCTCCATCTACTCTTACAACTTTCTCTACTCTCTCTTCTTCTTCTTCTCTCTTTCCTTGTTCTCGCCGAGTGTCTCTTCGAGTATCTTCATCTGTCTATGAAGCTGTTAAAACAGGATCTGTATGTCTTTTTCTACCCTCCTATCAGTTCACTTCTCCTTCTTCCCTTCCCTCTTCTTCTTCATTTTTCTTTCGCTGTATGAATTTCTTTCCCACATACGTCGATTGCCGCTTAGACAAAACTTGTGATCTTCTCAATCTCTTTACTTCTCCTCCCTATCGACAACCTCACCTACCGACATCCTTACAGCCTCATCTCCATTCAAACTCTCCTTCTTCTCCGTCTTCCTCTTCTTCTTCTCTTTTCTCCGCTTCCTCTGAGAAGCACAGATTTATACAGACATTACGTCCAGACCTCTCCGTATATAAGGAAGATGATAGAAATCGAGATAGCTCTTCAGGTTCTTTCTATCCTACGTCTGAAGAGAGATTGTATAGCTTAGGAGCTAAAGGAGAGATCTGCGTAGAGACAGAAGCTTCTTCGTATCTCTTCTTCTCCCAGTCTCCTTGTCTGTGGGGTGTTGTGCCTGTAGCTATGAACATCGATATGTTTCTTCATGGTATCGATCTTCTTCAATCGACGCGACACTCTTCTTCTTCTCCTCTTCATCGAGATATCTCAGACGATGTTCCAGATGGGAAAGAAAGTCAAAGAGAAGGAGAAGAGGAAAGAGAGAAAGAAAACAAGAAAGAAGAAGAATACTGTAGAAGAGAAAGAAGAGAAGGTCAACTCTGTTTAAGAGTAGACGATGAAATTCTAATGTGGAGAGTGAGAGATAAGAAGGAAGTCAATCGATTCAAATTTTCACATGATAAGGGTAGAGAGATGGATGACACGACGAGGCAGAAGACGAAGAAAGAGAGAAGGCATCTATGTCTCTCTTCTTCTTCTGTCTTTTCTCCTTTGTTAAAGATGATACTTACATGGGCTTCTCTATGTCTACGTCAATCGAGGTTACGACAGCGTTGTCTCTTCAGTTGTTCTCGTCTATCTTCTTTCTTAGCTTATACAGATTCTATCTTTTCTTGTTGCTCTCTCTCATCTTCTTCTTCTCCTCCTCTTAGCTGCTTGACTAGATCATCTCCGAGCTTCTCTACACCTAAGAGAGGAAGAAAAAGAAGAAGGAAAGGAGAAGACGAAGAAGAAGACCCCGTTGGGAGTGAGAGGGGAGAGGACCAGAGTGACAAGAGACTCTTTATGAAAAGGATAAGAAGAGAAGAGAAAGAAAGTCTAGATAACCCAGAGAGAAAAGAAGTCGAGAAGACAAGAAATGAGAAAAAACAGACAGGAGAAGATCTTCTTCAGCAAGCAAGAGAACAGCCACAAAAGGACCCAGAAAGAGAAGAAAAAGAGCGACGTCTATATGAAGGCGTAACTCGCGAAGAAGAAGAAGAAGAGAAGAGGCAGGAGAATAGATCTGTCTCAGGGCGCGTCAGTTTATTTAGGATGGTCATTGTAGACTTCATTCTAAGAAAGAAAACACTCCTAAAAAGGAAAGGACAGACAGAAGAGAAAGAAGATACACATAAAGAAAAGAGAAGAAACAAAGATTCTCAACAGGATCATACAAATGAATGGCTTATCATTCGGTATGTCTACCATCTAACATTCCTTAATTCATCTATCTATCTATCTATCTTTAATCCATGTGTTTTCCTTTAATCTAATTATCTACTTTTTGATCTCCACCTGCCTATCTTTCTGTCTACTTCTCTTCCCTCTCCGTCTATCTATGCATATGTATGTAGACCTTTGTATCGATCTCTATGTCTTCCCTACATATCTACACGCCTATGCATCATAGAGGTACGAGCCACACTTCCCGCTATCATAGAGATGTCTGTATATACACTCGCAAGCTGCATGCCGATAGCGAGTATAGAGAGAAAGAAATATCTATGGATATACAACTGCAGGTATCTACGAGGTTTAATAACGTACGTAGGAAGAAGTATGTATGATATTTCTATCTCTACATGGAGACGTATAAAGATGTATGAAGATGTATGTATGAAGATGCATGTCTTTGTATATGTATGTATGTGGTGAGGTGTAATTTCATGTGTAGAGAAGTTCGGGTGTATGTACACATGATATAGGCTTATTGACACCCCCCCCTTTGATTTGGCGTATCCTTCAGTAGGGAGAATTCCCCACATCCAAATCCACTGAGCTTAAGAAAAGCTTCTTCATTCTTAGCCCCCTTTCTTTTCTTATCTCTTATTCTCTCTCTCTACTCTTCTTCTTCTTTCTCGTAGGTTAGCTGAGTCCAGTCGATCATCATCTTTCTCTTCGAGGGTTCCTTCCTCTTCATCTTCTTCTGCTCCATGGATGAGAGATCGAGAGACGCGAAGAAGAAGAGAACACGAAGCGTTTTCTTCAGATGAAGAAGAAGGTCTATCGACTCGAGCTTGTATGTGGGGTGCGGGCTTCATGGATGTTTATGTACCTCCTGTCTTCTATCAGGATTCTCTTCGCTTCAACCTTCTTCAGATAGGAACTATTCTCAACATAGAAAATCTCTCATATCATCTTGTACCTTATAGGATCAAGCCGAACCACTCTCCTTTCTCGCCCTCACTGAAGAAAGAAAGATTGCATTCTTCTTTCTCTTCTTCTTTCTTATTTGAATCTCCACTTCTCCACGGTCCACGACAAGGTCCCTTGACTTCTTCTTCTCCCCACCCCTCTTGTTCTCCCCCCCCCCCTCGACTGTCTGGAGCTTTTCATCGACAAGACCGGGAGAGAGATGGAGCGAGAGGTGTTTCATTTGATAACGATGTAGAAGAGAAGTCCTTTCTCTTGTCTCTCGTTAAAGAAAAGGAGAATGAGAGAAAGAAACAGACTGAGAAGTTTGAAGGTGCAAGGCATGACGGAGAAGTTTCGATCGAAGAAAAAGAGAAGAGAAGTCTATCTGGCGAACCCCTTCCACTACTTCAACCCCGTAAAGATAATCAAGATGGAGAACCTGTGAAACAAGGTGTACATACACCTCATTCTAACCATCATCCTTTTTGTGTGGATAGGAAGAACTCTCTACAGTCTCACGTCAAGAAGACAGAAGGTTCTTTCCGTCCGTCTTTCTTCTTCTCACCTTTCGAAGATGTCGTTAGAGAAGAAGAATGGCTGAACGAGTATCTTTCTCGTGTAGTTGCCTCTATCTTTCCTTCTAATCGAACCGCTGCATGCATCTCTTCTTTTCGTAGCTCTGCAAGTGTCTCATCATCTTCTTTTTCTTCTCCGAATCTTTATAGTTCTAAGAACGCTGTCGCTGAGAGAGAAGAGGGGGAAGAAGAAGAGAAGAAGAAGAAGAGAGAAGATGAAGAAGAAGAAGGAAAAGAAGAAGAAATAATGATGAGAGACAGGAGAAACAAGAGAAGGAGAGACGATGAAAGCGAAAGAGAGGGAGAGAGGCTTTCTGATAAGGCAAAGATAGAAAGAAAGAGGTGTGAGGGTGGTTCTGTAGACATCGAGAGAAAGAAGAAGGAAAAGCATGAAAGAGAGAAGGTGGAGGATCCGATCGTCGCTTTCTCATTAGAGGGAGAAGAAGACGAAGAGGATTCCAAGAAGGAGGAGAAGAAGACAGAGAAAGAAAAACATGAAGAGCTAGCTCTTAAAATACAGGGAAGAGAGAAATCGTCTGAAAAGCTCTTACGACACAACCTCTTTTCTTCTTCCTCTTCTTCTTCTTCCTCTTCCTCCTCTGCTTCTTCTTCTTCTTCTGTTTCTACTTCTTCTTATTCTTCTTCCGCGTTTTCTCCACTCTTCTCGTCGAATAGACAACTCTCTCCAAACCTATCTTCTTCTTCTTCTCCTGTATCTTTTTCTTCTTCTTCTCTTTCCTTTTCTTCTTCTTTTTCTCCTCCTTTTCTGTCTCCTCCTCGACTTCGATACTGTCTGGACTGTAGAGATCTTATGCCACGGAGAAGAAGGAGAAGAAAGACTTTCATAGGAAGAGGAGAAGATACACTTCAGGATAGAAGGCTTTCTTCATCTGTATGTGATCTTCTTCGAGCCCTCGGTTTATATTCGAAAGGTGTATTTCTCGGCTGTCTCTCTCTCCTTTCTTCTCCTCCTCCTCCTGCTCTTTACAAGAATCTCCCTTCAAGAGATGATCTCTTTCACGGACAAGCGCAGTTCCAAGATGAGAGAAGAAAAAGAAAAGAAGAAGAAGATCATGGTAAGACAGGCAGAAGAAGAGGAGAAGAAGAAGAAGGGAAGAAGAAAAGATGTAAAGAGATTGAGAGAATGAATGGTGAGGGTTCTTGCCATTCCACGCCATCCTTCCATCCAAGGAAATCGCATCAACCCACGCCTCTTCAATCTCCTCCTTCTCTCCATTCTTCTTCCTGTTCCTTTTCTCCTGATTCTTCTTGTTCTTCTTCTCCCCCTTCTCCTTCTCTTCATTTCTATCAGGTTTCCTTGCTGTGGAATGCCTGCACAGAAGTGTCTGTTGAGGGCTTTGACTCTGCAGCTGTTAACTTGGCTTCGATTCCTTCTCAGGGAAGATGTATAGAAACCCATCTTTCTCATCCTTCTTCTTCGTCTTCTTTCTCTTCTCTCCATCCATATGCTGTAGCTCCCTTGGGGCTTCCCTTTCTTCTCCATGACCTCTCTCGAGCTTCTCCTTCTTCGCTTCTCCCCCGAGAGGAAAGTTTTGACGCTTTGAGGAGTTCATTTGCAGAGCCACTTCTTCACCCTTCTTCTTCAATTAAGAAAGATCAAGAAGATAAAGAGGAAGAAGAAGAACAAGTCTGGGAAGAGATCTTTCAACGAGTATCTCCAGGGTGTCATCTATCTCTCGGACCTTTCTCATCGACTCGTGGGACCTGTAAGAAAGCTTTTTCTAGTGAAGATTTCCTAGCAGCCTATCCCTCCTCTAAAAGGAAAGAAGATCGGACTTCTCTCTTCTTTCATTCTTCTTCTGTAGATACACCACGTCCCAGAAATTCCCCATGCAAGATTCGTCGTAATCGATCTCTTCTACCTCATTCACTCATGGCCTTAGATCAGTCCATTCATTTCTTAGGCTTTGCTCTAGGTCCCCCACTTCACATTACTCCTCTTCTTCTCCCTCGATCTTCAACCTCTCTCCCTCCCTTTCCTTCTCCTTCTCCTCTTCTCTCTCCTTCTTCTCCTTCTCTTGATCTCCCCCCTCCTTCTTCTTCTTCTACGATGGAGATGCATGACCATTCATGTCGTATCCCTCGTCGCCATCTTCATTCTACTCATCTAACTCTTCCCTTTCCTCTCTCTTCTTCTTCCTCCTCCTCATTTTCAAAGACTTCTCTCTATCATCCTTCTTCATCTTCCTTAGAGTCTTCTCTCTCTCTACATTCTCCATCTCCTCCTGAAGACCCTCGCTCTTCTCCTCCTCATGTTCTCCACTTGGATGATAGAATTCAGAGAAGAAAGAGAAGAGACCACGACGAAGAAGAAGAAGGAGAAGAGAAGCTCTCTTTGCCTTTGCTTGGAGAGAGAAATCAGTCTTTAGATCACCCCCCCCTTCAAGTGAAGCCGTATCCTCCGTTGTATTGTATCAATATGAATCGATGCTGGGTCTTTATAGGTGTGATCAAATCGATTCTCCGCATCGATGCTTCCTTTGTCTGCTGTCGATGCTTCTCAATTGTCGGGTGTACAGGCAGGTGTTCGTGTGGCTTGACCTTAGGTTTACCTGGCAGAGGGTGTTCTAATACATCTCTTTCTCTTCGTATTTTAGCCGTCGTTCAAGATGTCGTGACTTCGCGGTATCTTCTTATTCTCTTTCATAATGAGCAAAGTCTAGATCTCCTCCATCTCTTGAGAAACGCCCAAGAAGACAAAAGACATTCTACAGATGAAGAAGAAGAAGAGGAGGAGGAGAAGGACGAGAGGAGAAGAAGAAGAAGAGAGAAAGAGAAGGAGGGTGAGCGGATAAGGCTGGTGAATCTGGTAAGTGAAATTTTATGGGAATGCCGTAGACAGCGAGTGACTCTCTTTGAAGCCTTTCGATGCTCTCGATGCTCCGGTTTGGGTCTATCAATCGATTCTTCTTCTTCTTCTTCTCGTTTTCCTCTTCCTCCTCATCTTCATCATTCCCATCTCTCCTGGACTATCAAAGGATGCATGTTGATCCGTCGATTTCTGCAGATGTTTCTTCTTCCTCCTCTTTCTTCTCCTTTCTCTTCTTCTTTTCTTCTTGAGAATTCACCCAAAGTTCCCAAGAAGAAGAAGAGGTCGAGAAGAGAAGAAGAAGAAGAGACAGAAGGAAAGAGAGATAATATGTCTAGATACGGAGATAGCTATCATAACACCCGCCTTCGGTCTTCTTCTTCCGTGGTCTATTTCTATTATTCAGACAGTGAGAATCCTATGGATTTGGAATTGCCTCCTCCTCTTCAAGAGAGTAAAAGTGACAAGAGAATAAGAAGGTCTTCTTCTCATTCTCACCGTGAACTCAGACTTCTTATAGAAGGTCTTGTTAAACCCGTTCGCATCGATCTTCTTTCTCCTTCTTCTTCTGCTTCTTTTCATGTCAGACGCCCCAATCCTTCTTCTTCTTCTCCTCCTCCTCTTTCTGTTCCTGTAGTATCATGTATTAGATGGAGAGAGATTGAGAATGAAAGAGAAGAAGCTCGTCTTCTTTCTCACTGTTTTCTACACGGAGAGAATACACACCCTTTATGGTGACTTGAATAGGATCATCAAGCGCATGCATCACCTCGAGTATGCTTCTTCATCTTTCTCTTTCTTCCTTTCTTTCGGTCTTTCTTTCTCTTCAGTCTCAGGGAAACACGAGAGAGAGAGAGAGATAGAGAAAGAGAGTCACACATACATATGTCAAGCAAAGCATACAAACCCCAGACCTCCCCCACATGTCTCTTTTTAGGCTCTGCCTCTCTTTCTCTCGGCTATATGGATGCCTATATGAGAGAGAAAGTGGGGGAAGAGGTAGACTTAGATGGAGGGATAGATAGATCAAATATAGATAGATAGATTAAGAATAGATAGATAGATTAAGGATAGATAGATAGAGATAGACAAATA
>NW_027152894.1:34640-37753 GCF_002600585.1 Cystoisospora suis
TAGATAGGTAGATAGAGATAGATGATTGCTTTTACATGTGTGGCTGTGAATGAGGGTTTGGTCTTCGTTACTTTCCTTTACGGTAGGAAGTTTGAAGAAAAAGAAGAAGTGGAGGAGAGAAAGAGAAAGAGAGAGAGAGAGACGACCAGAGAGGAGATTAACAGCAGAAGCAGAAGATAGGAGGCATTTCTACGATGACGATTATGATAAGTCCGCCCTCCTGTAATGAATAAAATAAACTACATAGAGAGGTATAGATATCTATACATAGAGAGAGATAGATGGTGGATATGCTTCTATAGATGTGTACAGATATAGAGTTGTCTGTACATAGATGTATATACTTATGCATACATGGTCTCGATCACTCATAGCTAGTGAATAGAACAGAGGCATAACTTACGGGTATGAGTAAAAAGAAGATAGACTACTAAAAAGATCTATCTCTCTGTCTTTCTTTCCTCCATGTATCACTATCTATCTTTATCTACCTGTAAGCTATCTTTATCTATCTCTCTTTAGTCTTTCTAGTGACTGTGGATCTTTTGGGCTGGGTAGACATTTCTTTGTATTCATACATGTCTATCCATACCCACATCCATACATGCCTTTTTACATACCTTCCAGAGATAGATGAAAGAGAGATAGATAGACAGATAGATAAAGAGAGATCGAGAATACGAATCTTAGTCCAAATGAAGTAGAAGAAGAAAGAGGACAAGGAGGAGGTGGGGTGGATGGTAGTGACTGGTCGTTAAATCATTCTACTTCTCACATGCGAAGAAACGCAAGAAAGAAAAGAAGAAAAGCTTCTCTCTGCTTCCTTTCGTATCTCTCTTCTTTCTTTCTTTTCTTTCTCTCTCATTCTTTCTCTCTCATTTGTCTCTATTGGTTTGAAACTTTCGTGTGTATGTGTGAGGGATGAGGGGAGGTTAGGATTGTTCACATCTTCAGAATCTCCTCCTCCTCTTCCTCCTCCTTCTCCTTCTTCTTCTTCTTCTCCTCTTCGTTAACCCACTTGTTCCAGACCTTCCACGCTGCCTTCAACTTCTTTCTCTTCTTTCTTTCTTCCTCTCTTCTTTCTTTCTTTTTATGAATGAAAAAGTTCTTTCTTCTCATAGTGACGGCGATAAGAAGAAGAATATGTTGTCTATCTTCTTCTTCGCTGGATGACATTTTGACGCCTCTTCGAATGCGAAATCAGAAGTGTAAGAGAGTATGAAAAGCTAAGAAGAAGAGAAAGGAAAGAAAGGAAGATATCTGAATCTACTGAACTTTCTTCTCTTATCTCGTCCATGTGTCTTTCCATCTGTCTTCTCTCTCTCTCTTCTTGCTTCTTCTTCCTCTTCTTTACAACATAGAGAGATACATCACATACACACCTCTCTCTCTCTCTCTATATATATATATATACGTTCACGTAGAAGTGGATGTGTATCTATCTCTGTATCTTTCCACCTGTGTGTGTCTGTGTATTTGGATGAGATTTCTTCTCTTTTCTTCTCTCTCTAGATGAATGAACGACGTGACGGTCAACATAATCTTTTTCTTCTTATCTATCAGAGAGAATTTTAACTATCTTACATAAGCATCCATCGAAAAGAAAGAGAAGACAGCGCCGCGCCACCTAGCTCATTCTGTAAGCCGTCTTTCTTCTTCTTCTTTCTCTCTTTCTTCTTTCGTCAAGAGGTTAGTTTTCCTTTCTTTCTTTCATTCTTTCTTTCTGAGTATTTTATCTCCTCGCAAGCAAGAAGAGAAAAGAGACTCTCCTGAAGGGAAGACTCTCCCTCCCCGCAAGGAAGAAGCCTTCTCTTTATCTGTGACGACGCAGTGAAAAGTAGGGAGGGACCTTCATCGCTGTCTCTTCTCTTTTTCGCTTTTTCTAGTTGGAAAAGAAATCTAGCTAGAAGAAAGGGAAAAAGGTCTTCCACTTGAACAGGATTGTATCGAATTTACGAATTGAACACGCTGGGTTGAGGTAAATAAATAAGTAATGAATCGGGAGAATCGGAAGAAAAGACATACATCTCTACAGAGACAGAAGATGACAAGAATACTCAGACAAAGGTATGAAGTATTTCAGTCTCTCTCTCTCTTTCTCATGAGAGTGTAGGATCTGAGAGAGATGAAAAGAAGAAGAAGAAAAGAAGGGAGATAGAAGGAAAGGGAAGAAAAGAAAGAGAGAAAGATTCTGGGCCATCGTTCATAAGGCGTTTGATAGAAGAAGCAAAAGAACGAAAGAAAGAGACTTCTCATTGTCTTCCTGTACAGAGAAGAAGGAGAAGCTGATATCTGTGTACATACACACCTGACAGGAATGAGGTGTACATACACCCGAAAAAACTTACAAGATCCTCTGGCTCTGTCTTTCCTTCGATAGACAAGCCAAGCCCCATTGTATAAGAGAGAGATCTAAGAGGCATAGACATCTCAAGAGAGATAAAGATACCAATACAGAGAGATAAATAGATAGATTAAAGATAGATAGATATAGATGACGAGAACAGAAAGTTTCTGCGAGAGATAATGAGAGCTATAGAGTGAGGAAGAGCGTGGATAGCACACTGCCGGTGTCTTCGTGTTGAATAGATGGATTTCCTTCGTCTTCTTCTTCCTCTTGATCAAAAAAGAAAAGTGCATTTTCTTCATCCGAATCTTCTCCTTCTTTTTCTTTCCTCTTCTTACTGTTAAGGCCACGGCTCTGGCGATGTCTTCTATACCACGTCATCTTTGTTCTCTCCTCTTTTTCTTTTTCTTGCTCTCGATGCGAAGCGAGATGCCCTTCATTCTCCACACACGAATCTTTTTGGGATCTTTCCTCTCTTCTCTCCGAACACTCATTCTTCAATGAAGTAGAAAAAGAAGAAGAAGTCGTTGGGAGATTTCGACTTCGATCTTTGCTTTCCTTGACAATGTCGACAAACTCATCATGTGAGGAGGCCTATGAAAGATGACGCACACACACCACGCCAAGCCAAAGAAGAGAGAGAAGAGAACAGAAGAGACAGAGACAGAGAAAGAAGAGACAGCAGAAGGAGACATGCATGCAAGTTGAGATTTCTACAGAGGCAGGCAGGCAGGCCACCACTCCCACCACTCCTTCCACTCCCACC
>NW_027152895.1:0-15344 GCF_002600585.1 Cystoisospora suis
AGGGTGAGAAAGAAAGAAAGAAGAGTGAGAAAGAAACAAAGAAAAGAGAGGCCAGCATTCGAGGAAAAGACAGACAACAGATTGGAGATAGATTCAAGATAGATAGATTAGAGACAGATTAAAGATCGGTCGATCGATAGATAGATTGGCCCAAGTACGGGTACACATCTGGATATAGATCTATGTGTATATCTCTGTCTAGATCTATCTATGTATAGATGTATGTCTATGAGAGAAGTATTTTACTGCAGGAGGGTGTCTCTCTTTCTCTCTCTCTCTCTTGTAGATCCCTTCAAAGTCTTTGAGATTTCTTAAGATGTGGAACTTGTACCCAAGACTTTTTCTTTCTTTCTTTCTTTGCTTCTGAATGAACGAACGAAGAGAATTATGCACGCTTGGAATGAGGCAAAGAGACACACACATATATATATAAACTTCTCTCCCTCCTCTCTTTCTCTTCCAAAGTGTATTTCCCTCCGACACCTGACATATGACGAACAAATACATACACACCTCATATACACATATACACACACATACATATATAGGGACATATCTATCTATCTATAGTATGTATATATATACACATACATATGTCTGTACACGTATATATATATATATATATGTGTATGTATATAGATGGATACATGTATGTATGCACCTCTCTTTTTGTAATGAAAAAGACAGAAGACGTAATGAATGAATCTGCGAATGAATAAGAAGAGAAGAAGAGGAAAGAAGAGAATAAGAAGAAGAGACAGAGTTGACTTACAAAGGGTTCATAGCCAGATAGGAGAGAGGCGTTAAGAGGGCTTAGACTTGGATCAAAGAGATGGTCGTCCATATCCTTCAAGCTCATATATCTACACACACATATATATATATATATATATACATACGACATTACATATATGTATAGGTATATATATAGATATATATATATATATTTATGTGTATAGATAGATATATAGATGTGTGTGCATGCGTATAGATATATAGGAGGGGAGCGAAAAGCCTTCTCTTTTTCCTCTAGCAGACAAAGAAAACACATGCAATAATACAAATGAAGAAGATGATGAAGAAAAAGAAGAAGCGGGAGTGCATCACTTCTTTCTCTTTCCTTAGCTTTTCATTCAAAATACTCAAAGTAGAAGTGTACAATAGGGACTAGGTGAAGTGATATATATAGATAGATATAGATTGTATATGTGTACATGTATATGGATATAGCAAGGTATATAGGCATTCCCACATCTGTGTAGAGATCTTTACAGATAAAGCAGGAATTATAGATAGAGAGAGAAGATTCATTTGCATGAAGATCTCTTTCAAATTCTCTACATACACACACATGGATCTATCCGTTACACATAAACATGCCATGGTAGTTATGTTGAATCCTTCTTCATCTAAACGCCTGGTCTTCTATCTCCTTTCTCTCCATCGAACCTGCTCTAGGATCGAGAGAGACGTAAGGGGGGTGAAGCATCTAGAGGAAATGGAGAGAAACAGCGCACATCAATCCTCTTCGCGGTCTACCGAAAGGAAAGTCTACTTCTGACATCCACTATAGACAAAGACACAGATAGTAGGCATACATAGCATCTATACCTTTACATGCATATACACATATACATACATGCTTTCTAAAGAGATCCTCAGGAGAGTATATAAAAATCCCCTTCTTCGAGGCAACGTCCTTTGTTCTTTCCTGTGAAGAGGGCAAAGGTGAGAAGAGCATGTAGAAATACAACAGACAAAAGAGAAGAGACGAGACGGGAGATACCCTAGACACGATGCTCACGGCAAGGGGGGGGTGGTCATTCTTCCCTCTCACCATGTATATCTACGGATGGTACCACTCCCTATTTTCATTGTTCTCCGTCTATAAGACGACGGAGAAAAAAGCCACGGGAGACACGCCAGCCAACGTGAAGAGACAAGACCGAGGAGAGAGAACTCAAAAGAAAAACTCTATAAGCAAAATCGACGTAGATCAAGAATCGAGAGAAGACAAGGAAAGAAAGAGATGTGATGAGACCGCTGAAAGTAAGAAGAGAGAGAGTGAAGAGAAAAGACAGGTTCTCTCTGTTGGTACCTTTTCAATCTTTCTCGACAAACGAACTTACCTAGGAGAGTATGCTGAGGTGATCTCTGAAGGCCTGACGGAGGTGTAGATACAGCGGGGGGAGCATTAACAAGGAAGTTGAGAAGAGAGAAGCTAGCATCGACGAGAGGAAGAAAGACACGTGTCTCGTAAGCCTTCTTACAATCGACATGCTGCTGTGTAGTTAGCTGTAAGAATGACAGATGAGTAGAGACAATCTCTTTAGAGATCTCCGTTAATTGACACAAAGCTAGGTTCAATCCTAGGAGAGTTGGAGGCGGAGCGAGAGAAAAGGCTGTCGCCGATCCGCTTCTCTGCAAAGAAAGAAAAAGAAGAAAAGGAGGATGAAGCAGGGAAAACAAGATAAGAAAGAAAAGAATGCGAAGGAAAAGAAAGAGATGAGAAACCGAAGGAAGAGAAGATAACGGAGAGAAATGAAAGGTGACTGGAATACCCTGGATGAGAAGAAAGGAGAAAGAACAATGAACGAGATAGTTGACAACAGCACAATGAAAGAAAGACCGAAGAAGAGAACATCTGGCAAAGAGATAGGCAACCAGAGGGGGGAGACACTTCTAAAGAAAGAGTGCAAGCAAAGTTGGAGAGGGCATGGGAAGAGAAAGAGAAGAAAAGGAAAGAGGAAACACAGAGACAGAGGCAAGCAAGATGCTTCCTACAGAACATAACATACTGCAACTTTCCTTGACTCATACTAGGCATGAGAAGACTTCTATCTAATTAACATGGAGGAGGAGCAAGGAAAGAGAAGGTCACAGAAAATGAAGAAGAAATAAAGAAAAAAAAAGCGAGAAGGACAGAACGAAGAGACCGACGAGATTCTCTGGGAAAAAACAGACTCCCTACGTACCACTGGTGTACATACACTAGAGCGTCAAGAGAGACAGACTGTTCGGATGAGAAAGAACACGACCAAGACGAAGAAAGAGGAGAACTACACGAAAAGAAAAGGTCACGAGACAGAGATAAGATATCGTCGTGTCTGAAGAAACATGAAAGCTTGAACTATCCTTCTTTCAAGCTAGATAGAGATAGCATGCAAAGGTGTTGAAGAAAAAGACGAAGAAGAGGAAGGAATCTGTATGAAAAAGCCAACCTAAATGAAAGACAGTTAGTTAGGAGGCTTCACGAAAAAGGAGAGAAGAAATCATTAGAACAAAGAGAAGGCGGTAATCGAGAAAGGAGAAACGAATGAAGAAGAAAACTTACCGCAATAGAGAAAGCAAGAGAATACAGCTCCTCCAAGAAAGAGATCAGCATCTGAAAAAGCGTCTCTTTCGTAGACTTCAAGCCACTTGCTAAACCCTTCTTTACTAGCAAGGCGACCGCATACATCATCTGTCGATCAGCGACTCCTGCCGGGGAGAAAAAGGAGAAAAAAGGAAGATCCATTCAAGAAGACAGTGAGGAGAGGGAAAGAAGAAGAACAACAAGGAGATGAGGAACTTGGCTGTGTCGGTTTGTAGTTGAGAAAAAGGAAATTTCTTTTCTGGGAAGGAAACTGGGAAGCCGAACATCACCGATGAGAGGTATTGGGTGTAGCGGGTGTACATACACTCGACCTTGATGTACAGCATCATCCCCTTTTCCTTCATCTCCTCTCCAGAACTGCATCGCAGTTTACACTCCTTTCTAGTGCAGCCGGCATGTGTGAAGAGAAGTGAGGCGGTGGTCAACCTTAATCTTCTGAATGCCTGCGTAGGACGCGCGATATAAGTATGTAGCTACGCGCCTTCTATCTAGCTATTTGTTTAACTATACTCTATCTTCAATCTAACTGTCAACTCTCTTCAGTCTGTCCATCTATCCATCTGTGTATCTGACCATCTATCTATTTCATTCTATCTGTCTGTCTCCGATCTATCTTTAATCTGTCTATCTTCAGCCTATCTATCTGTGAATTTGGTGTGGGAATAAATTTCTTCAATAGCATTCTCTCCTTATTGATCTCTCTCTCTGTGTCGAATTGAGCTCTACGGATAAAAGAAAGAAACAGAGAGAAGCGATATGTCACTCCTCTCGACAATAGTGTGGAAGGCCCGTCGTCTGATTCCTTCTGGTTATAGTGGTCGCTCGACAGTTTGCTAGATCCTGCAGGATAGATATGCGATATGAAGGGTATCTGTAGTAGTTACTTCTCGTAGGAAAAACAAAGGTAGATACATAGCATGCTCACAACGTTCCTGTAGCTACACAAATCAACCAACACACAAGTCAGATAGATAGATAGATTAAAGATAGATAGATTAAAGATAGATAGATAGATTAATAGATTAAAGATAGATTAAGGATAGATAGATAGATATAGATCAATGAGAGATGCATAATAAGATAGACGAATAGCTTGACTGGACTTACGGAATTCAGCAGCCTGGAGAGGATTGGTTTCATAGAGTAATGCATGCGCTTGAAGAATTCTGGACATACTACGGATAAGCTGCACAACTCGATTTTCGCATTCCTCTAGCTGTCTTCTCTGTTCTTCTTCCTCTGCGCTTCCCGTAAGAGAGGGTCCAGATGCTGTCGGTGCTTTGATTCGATTTGCTTGGTGAGCTTCGTAAGACAGCTGGCGACGGCTCCACTGGCTCATAACTAGAAATTGCGGGGGGAGACAGACATCCAACAGACACGGGGTAATGAAGAAGAAGACCAAAGAAGAGAAATGTTCTTTGAGTCTATCCAAAGGACACAGAGATACCCTAGATATACATACATATCCATACGTAGAAACATACGTACATGTTGAAGCGTACGTGTTCATACATATATTCCTTATGCATTCCCTTATATGCCTTGGTCCTCACTGTATATGAATACACGTGTGTGTACACGCCTCTCTGTGAGAAGTCTTATGTGAAAAACCATACAAGGAGACAGTGAAACAGCAACACAACAGCTAGGGAGACACCCTAGAATGAGACGACAGTATTGACCTATCTATCTATACAAAGAGGTTGTACATAGGCATACGAGCCGGTTAAGACCTTCAGAAAGGGATAGTATCCTGGTGTCCGAGCTGTACTACTTTATAGACTCACACATACTCAGAAGAGTCATAGAGTACAGACAGATGGTATGACATACTATGCGTAAGCGTAGGTATACGCAAAGAGACCTACACAGTAGAGAATAGACACATGCACTTTCTTCATACAAGATATCCACCGCAGACACTATGTCTATCCGGATACTCACAGAGTCTAACATGGATATGAGGAAGGAGCATGCGTTACCAATACGACTGAATATGTCTTCATAGACATCTAGAAAGTACGGAGAAGATACATCCAGATGCACCTTTCTCATGAACTCATAAGAGTTACATCACCGCCCTCATGTATCTCCTTAGAGAGAGATACAGAGATATGTGAAAGAACAGCTATATACAAATACGAGGTCCATTACATAGATGAAGAAGTAGGCAACCCAGCACAGCTATCTACACCGAGCGACACCTACATGTGCCAGCAGGGGAGATGAGACCTTCACACACCAGATATAGACAAGATATATGTGCTTGTCATCCATACAAGATATATCTACGTAGAATCTATACAAGGCAAATGTAGGTACGAGCTATACAAGACATATGCATATCTGTGCTCGTAGGTGATGCCTGTATTCGAGAAGGTAAGAAAAACGAACCTGTATTGCGTAGGACGATAACAGCTACGGGGAGAGCCGCAGGATTGGTGCCTCTCTCGAGTACACATAGACAAAGATTCCAGACCTCAGGATTTTGACTCTGAGTCTGAGAGAGAAGAAGATGCTCCGCCTGACGTCTCTCTGCTTGGTTGATACTCGTCACAGCTGTAATAGCTAGCCTTTCAAACTCTTCTACACTACTGATGAGCAAAGGACCTCCTGATCCTTGGGGATGGCCGGAGACCTGAGGCCCCCCTCCCCCTAGAGCCCCTTGAGGTGTCGTCACGTTCATCTTCGAGAGATCAAGTAGATAGAGAGATTGGTCGATTGATGGATTGAAGGTAGATGGATAGATGAATTGGCTGATTGAAGATAGACTGGTGGACTGGTTGATGACTGGAGAGAGGCAAAGAGTTTACAGAAAGAGATAACGATAGAGAGGGGACACCGAAAGACCAGAAGGATCAAGAGAGACGGAGAAAACGGCTGAGGATCATGCAGGTAGGAATGTTGAGGACAGGAGAGTGAAAGAGAGACGGTAGAAGAAGAGAAAGAGAATGACAGGGGTCAAGGCTCTATGAACTACTCAGCAGGTATAGTGACAGATAGTACGGTGCAAGGCAATGGAGATACACAAGGGGGTGAACAACCACAGCCTGCATGTCAATCATACATGCAAGCAAACGTCTCAACACTCGTATAGAGAGAGACAGATGTCTCTGTAAGTGGATATGAGTATAGATAGATAGAGAACGATACGCGTGTCGCAATGATGTGGTGAGCTAGTTAGCATGGAGCCATGACGAGATTTCCTCTGTGAATCCTTTGCGTAGTTGCGGGGAGTCCTGCGATGAAGACAATCGGGAGAAAACAAAAGACATGAGGAGAACAAGCGCTTGCAATCGAAAGGACGAGAAGAAAGTTTATGGGAGAACAAGGGAGACAGGAAAGAACGGGAAGTAAGAAAGAGGGAGAAAAGCAAGAGTGAGGAAGAGAAAACTCCAAGAAGAAAGTGACTACTGATCAGGGAGAAAGAGGAACGTATCAGTGAGCACCACCGTTCATTCTCAGCACGCAAATACACGAAAGACCAGAGAAAGCAAAATCTCCTAGTCAAAAGACCAGAGCGGCGAAAGAGAAGAGGAGAGGTTTTAAAGACATTACAAGGGAAGCGCACCCGCTCTCAGTGAGAGAGTGAGTGCCGCCGAGACACGCGAAAGACAAAAGAAAAGTGAAGCGCGGAGTTGAACCGCCGACATGGAGAACTTCCCGAGAAGAAGCTCAAGAAAAAACCATCCTCCTTTCCCAGGACAAGCAGGGAGAGGAGTGGGGACAAAGAGATTTGGAAAGGAACCTGTTGAGGCTTGTGAAATGTACACATGCAGACCTACAACTGTGTCGGAGTTGATAAAAGCTCCTTTCTTCAGAACAGAAAAGGAGAGGAGAGGGGCCTGAATGAGAAACGAGAAGGATGGAGAAGGAGACGGACACTCTCTAAATGACGACAACAGACCAACAGAGATCGAGAGGAAACGGGAGAGAAGGAAACTGGAAGAGCAGACGGGCTTCGCTGTGAGTTTTAGACCAAGCGCATCTAACAGAATTACTCACTCCAAAGCGCCCGAAGGCGCGTGACAACAGATCTCTGGAAGTTGGCGAGAGCACCAAAACACAGAAAAACAGGGTGAAATCACTTGGAGGCGAAAAAAACAAAGTAACGCGGAGGGATCCCCTCTAAAAAGCGTGAACCGGACGGAGACACACCGGAATGCGTATCATTCCGGCTTACGTTGTGCTCGCCACATCCACCACGGGCGAGAGACGCTTTGTTTCCCTACGAAGAGCAGTTACACAAGAATAGAAGAGAGTAAGCGACAATCCTACGCGGCAATCCTACTCCGCGATGTTTCGACGCTGCTCAACGGAAAGACTCGGGTGTACGTCGTAGTACACCCCAGCACGGGCCTGCCCAGGCGCTAAGCTTGTAGTGAGGAAACACAAGATAGAGAGGGACGACTACGTATTTACGTCGAAAACTTCACAAAGAGTCAGTACAACACAAAGAAGCTCCCTAAGCACAACTCAGCTATCCCACACAGCCCTCTTATTCAAAAGAGAAACAGTGAGGAGAGGAGCAAGCAGTACCTAGTCCAAGAAAACCGTTCTGGCTGGAGCCCCCCCCCCCGTTTGATAGGAAATACGCTCTGAGAAAAGCAGCAGCAACTGTCAGCTACCTGCTCTCTCTGTGCAGTGCATGTTCGGGGTGGCGGCCGTGTCCTACAATGGACTGAGCAGTATGCGCGAATCGATATCGGGATGGGAAAGCAAGAGCATCACCTTTCCCTGGGGACTCGCTCCCCAAGTTCCCCCTTTCAGTCGACACTCCTTCGGATTGTAATTGTAGGTGGGTGTGGTCTGATCTAGTTAGAAAGCATCAAGGAGACAAAGCAAGCTTCCACTCGGGAGTTCACGGGTTCGATCAAGCGATACACTAGCCCTCCTACTAGCCATCCACCAGCACCCGGATTGAGGCCGATCCCACTAGAAGCAAGTCAGCTGTGCTAATGGCACAAGGAGGACCTCTCACGGTTAAATAGGCAGAAAAGAAAAACGAAGAAATCAATACTACACTGGCAGCACATTTGCACTTGTAAATATTCTTGCTGTACGTCTATTTCTCTTCGGGGGTCTGGAGAAGAGACACACAGGCCGAAGGAGGATACCACTCCCTGGCAGGGGAGCGCGGCGGCCATGCAGCTGCTGTCTCCCCCCCCCCTGGACCTGCTACCTTCCCGTTCTCCCCGCAAGCAAAGAATATACTTGTTCCATGGGAGGATGAAGAACTACCGGGGGATGCTTGGCTAGTTTCTTTTCCCGTACAACTGTGTCTGCTCTCCTAGCGCACATGAGATGACAGCTTCATAAAACACGGCAGAAAAGTTTCTTCGTCGGCTCGTTGGTGCACAAACAGTTAAGTTTTTGATGCCGCGAAAATCAGCGCTTTTCCTTGAGTTTTACTGTCTCCTTCGCTGCACACCCGACCTCGAAACTCGGTCTCAAAACATCCGAAGCTTCTGGACTCTTATCGACAGGAGGCAGCTGTTCTGCTTGGTGCATTCTCGTTTGAATAAGGCACCCAGAATGTCGTCCACCTGCTCTATCGGGTGTACGGCACGCCACGGTCCACCGGTGAAGGGCATCGAAGAATTATGCGTACCAAGGCAGAAGTGAAGGGACTTGCTCTGCTCTACCTAGCCATTAGCTTGTACTGGAGCAGTTATCCTGTGGGTGGCTGGTGGCCTATTTACGAGGGAGTGAAGTGGCACACTAGCACGCAGAGATAAAGACCGAACGCATCCTGCCAGAGACACTCCGCCAGTCTTACCTGCCCCGGAAAGTAACAGAAGTAGACAATGAACTTGCGGCAGGCGCTGAAAAACCCTCATCTTCGGCGGGCTACCCGGTCATCAATAGTTTTTGCTATAGTCCCGAGAGATGCCTCCCTTCGGAGACGTAGTCTTAGTCCATTCTTCAACCCTGTTCCCCTTAGCATGGTCCCCTCCCTCCGATCCCAGCTCCCCCACTATGCTATACCACTGTTTGGCGCCGGGGCTGTAGAGCACCCCCGCAAACCTCCGATGACAAGAGGTGAGTTTGACTACGTAGGCTTTCTCCAAACTGTATTTCGTGCTTCTCTATTTGTCTCAGGGATCAGATGTGACCTCTCTCTAGGCTGCCACCTCAGCGCTCGCGCAGACCGTGCTGCTGCCCCGACTTCCCTCGGTCACTTGGGCTCCCTCCCGACCCGGCAGGGTAATTAGACGAACAAGTGGACTCTCATAACACAAAAACCGAAGAAGTCACAAGTGTTATCTTCTTTACCTCTTCTTCCGGTGTACATGCTGACGATGTGACGGGACGACCTGGTTGTCTTGTTAACCGTAGCCAGCCTGGACACCACTCCGCTCTCCTGTTTTGAATCTCTGCAAGCTTTTCCCCAGTTCGTGCCCCCTTTAACTGATAGCACCAGAACCTCGGGTCCGCGCCTCCCGTTCCCATTACTCCTGCTCAGAGATCTCCGATCACACCTACTCGGTATCACGAGGGCTGTCAAGGCAAAAAGCCTTGTGCTCGTTATAGTTGAGCTAGTGCTACAATGGAGCGCTACCAGAAGAATCGCGGCTGGGGCACGGTAAATCTGTGTCTGGACAACCGCCCTGGCACTCTTAAGAAGCCTTTCCGCTTGCGCATCCAGCGCACGGCGTCAGACAACCCGTACACATTTCAAAACTTTTCCATCCTTTTTTCGAGTACGGAAATGGATAACGCGCCGCAGTGGTGTGCTCTCCTGGTAAGAGCGGTTCTGTCGACGGTACGATTGCAGGGCCCTTCGTTGGGTAAACTCAAATCTGCGGCAAGAGCTGCAGTCTTGGCCGGCATAGTGTTTATAGTGCTTCACAGGTGCTGGGTCTTCTTCTCATTGAGGCAGTCGTCCCTCTCACTGCCGTAGAGCAGTGATTCGGGATGGCGATGGAGCGGCTTTCATCCACTTATAGACTATGATGTACAGCGGTCACACCGCAGGGGTTCGCCTGTAGCGATACCAGGGTACACAGACGCAGACGTACAGTTCAACTCTGCTTATTTACGCATGTACGCACAGCAAGAGGAGACTCTGGGGCGTCATTGTGGCATGTAAATACATCTCTCTTTGTTGGGACGTAAGTTATTCTCGTTAGAAGTTCGTAAGAAGCTGATGAGCTTTTTCTCCGTCCTGAAGGACATCTATCCGGCAGCTCTTGGCGAGTAACGCATGCTTGAAAACGAAAAAATGTAGGGTCGAGTTTGTGAGCATCTAACGGCCGTTTTACAACCCTTCTTTTGTCTCAGCCCCAGGCTTGCTAGCAGGCTTTCGTTGCAACGGAGAGGAGGTGTTTTCTGCCGCTCCTCTGAGACCTTCAACTGGTTTTCTTCGTACCTTTTGGCGCAGACTTCGGTTTTGTTCTCCTGACATCTCTCAAGCTACCTGGTTGCTCACTTCGAGATTCTCTTCTTCTTCATGAAAAGTTTTCCTTTCTCTCTTTTTTCCGTGTCTGTCTCAGTTTATTGCTTTGAGTTCACTGCGCGATCGATGAGAAGGTTCTTCTGAGTGATGGCCGACTTTGTGTATGCCGATCGAAAAGCCACATGGAAAACGTTGACTCTGGAAAAGAAGGACAGTGAGCTTGAAAGCGCACGCTCCTTTCATGTCGCTTCTTCTATGCCGGATGTGTCATGATGTTCAAGAGAGCAGGCATTTTTTACTCTATTGAAGACTCTCCAAAATGTTCCGGGCTCTCGCGCATGCAGGTTTTCCTATGTCTCCATCTTCTAAACCGAGCAATGAGCAATCCTCTCCCGCTTCGACTTCTCTGCGATCCGCGTCTGGCAATCTTGTAGCTGAGGGAGATCCATCGACCGGCACAACGGGCCTTCCTTCTTCGAATGCAGGAGGATTTTCACGAGGAGATGCAGAAGGGAAGAAGAAGAGTAATGGTCCTCCTGTAGGGCATAATGGTGTTGAAGCGATTCTTCTTTTCAATCCAACTTTGAAGCCTCCTTCAAGACGACGGCATCGAACCCCGAAGTCCTCCGGGTGTACGTACACTTCACTCCCCACTGCAGAAGGTGGAGAGGGCTTCGAGAAGGACCTCTTAGGTGATGACGACGGTTATCTACCGGGAGATAAAGAGCGCGAAGGAGGCGACGATGAAGAAGAAAGCGATGCCATGACGTCCGATAGCTTGCTGAATGAGAGAATCTATGGAGAAGGCAGAGACAGGGAGCAGGGTCAAGGCGATGGCGATGGATTCCAAGAATTAAGTGCTGAAGAAAGAGAACAGGAAGCAAAGATTGTCTTTTACTTTCCTTCTACGAGGCCACCAGAGGAAAAGAGAAGTCATGTCGGTCTTATTGAAGGCCTCATTATCTTCACAAAGTCAGGAAAGCATCTTTCACATGTTTCTCTGCCTACGCAAGTCTCTTTGATGCCGCCTTCCTTCCCTTCTTATATGAGCAGTTCATATCTCGTATATGCAAAGACATACATGCGTGCGTGTCCCTATACTTATATCTACGCGCGTTACCTTCTTCGATACAGCCATGTACATATGTATGTCTATCATGGAAAGCAGGGATGTATGTATGTGTCTAAGCATGGTGCCTCGAGCTATATAGCTACACTGGATACAAGCGACGAGAAGAAATCCTGGCATGACAGACCTACTATAGAAAGTGAATGAACAATGTCTTACCTATCTGCCTACGCACCTCCCCTTCTGTCGATCTGTTTCTCGGTTTATTCCTCTCTGTGTATTCATCTACCCGCCTTTGATATCGCTATTATGTACATATGTCTCTCCTCTCTGTATACTGTAAGGGGTAAAGGTATTCTACATGCAGCAACAAGAGCTCCATTCTTTCTTTCTTCTTCTCTACATTCATCTATCCTAGTATCGAGAGGAGGTGAAGGTTTCTTCTTCTATACCATTGTCGACCTTCTCTCGCCCGACCGGCGAGTGTGTATACTTTTTCAAACTCCGGGTCTTACTCTTCTTTCTTTCTTCTTTCGGAGGTTTCTGTTGAGGCCCTTCCTGCTTCGCTTCTTTTCACGTCTTGTTTGAGAATCTTTTGTCTACACGGCTTCTTTGGGAATTTGCACATAACAGATCTGTATAGAGTTTCTTCCTGTCTTTCCATGCCTTCAGAAATTCTAAGAGTGCACGGGAAGTTTCAGTGAGGAAAGAAGAGAGAGAAAAAGTGTGAATACGGCATGGTGCTCTCCTATGAATGAGCCATACTTCCTTGTATCCATAGATGTCACTTCTCTTTACACTCCAGGTGTATGTCTCTCTCTCCCTATCTATCTGTCTATCTTTAGCACTCATGTTGTTTCTTCTTTTTCTTCTTCTCTTTTGCCTTATATGCTCCGAGAAAAGAGAAGAGATGAGTGTGTCTCTTTTCTTGCTGTTGTCTATGGAAAAAATATGACCTCAGACAATTCAGTGGAGAATCAGGACCTCTACGCTGTATATTCACGGACGAGCATATCATTGTGACTAGAGAGGTTGAGCCTGACTACTGGTTGAGTATGGTAAGATTGAATTCATTCCTATATACATCTGGTATCTATATATATACGTGACGTCATAGTGAATGGCGCATTCCTATGTAGAGATATCTATACAGCTCTACATGTATCATGATGATGAAGGCATCATTCACTCTACGATCGATATAGAACACCCGATACGGGAGGGACCTTTCCTCTTTTCAAGGGACACACTGTTGTAGGATAGTAAGCGAGTGTATGTACATGTATCACTTGTATTCTCTTTATAACGGCGACGATCAGATGTCTTCGTGAACCTGCACATACTTGTCTATTCCTTTACATCTCTATCCAGACTTTGAGCTAGGCCTTTAGAGAAACATACTTCAGTCATGTCGGGTTCTTGTGAAGTTCTGCAGAAGGTCCTTACCTTCTCGATCTCTCCTCTGTGGGTCATCGAGAAAAGCACAAGCTGAGTTGATCTCTATCTACTTCTTGCTCTCCTCCTTTTTTTCCATTCTTTTCTCTTATCTCTCTCCGCCGATATCCTCCTGCTTTCCTCCTCTTCCTGTCTGAACGTGTCTATACCTATAAATCTCCTTTGCATGCCATCGTCTTCACCTTGCTTTCTTGTGCCTCGCATCTCCGAGGAGAAGTCTTTCTGCAGCTATACTTCGGGTCTTTCTATTCTTGTATACATATATGTGCGTATCTGTATACATAGGTATCGCAATAAGAGAGATATTTTACACCAAGTGATGATTCGTGTATTCTGAGTAGATCCTATGAGGGAAAGGCAGGTGTCTCTACTTGTGTGTATGTGAATGCCTTGTAGGTTTTCAATACTCGGCAACTTGGCGTCTGTGGAAGAGGGAGAGGAAGCTCGGGGTCTTCGTCTGACGTGGGGACGGGACAGTCGGGAAGCACCGACGGCTCTATAGGAGAGACAGATGTCGATACACAAGAATATCTTCTTACAGCTGTGAGGTTTTCCTACCGACAGCTGTATGACGTATGCGTGTATCATCGCCCCATCCCAGGCCGAGTACATCCTCACCAAGCAGTGAAGACGAACGTGTGCGTAGATGTGTATATATATAGATATGCATACACTTCTATCTATCTCTCTATCTGTCGTTCATGTCTATCTATCTATGTATGTATATCGATCTACATGTATCTTAAAGTTTTTTTGTCTTTATCTATCTAACTCTCTTCACGCTGGTGGCGCAGGTACTTCCCTGATGTATGGCACCCTATGTTGAGGTGAATATGCCTCGATCTAATTGCATTATGAAACCATAGCTAAGATGATAAGCATAGAGATGGAACCTACCGAACACGTTCTCACTGTCCCTACCACTTTGGAGTGGCGACACGTTGAGACGTCATTCCATGCACGAGGTGTACTTCTTCATTCGTTTCTGCTTTATCTGTGCGAGTTAAATAGAGAACCCCGACTGATGAGCCAGACCTGCGAGCTTCGGCTCTACAATACAGGGCAAGCGGTATCTCTCTAGATAGAGAGATCTTGCACCGGTCTCTATGTGTGTGTATGTATCTCTAATTTCTACATGCACATGGCACCGCAGATTGTCTCCGTGCATGCCTGTGTTTCGGGGCGGTCGATGTATCAATAAGTATGTTTGAATAGGTGCGCATGTGTCGATGATATCTTATTTCTGAGACAGATTCTAAATCGATTTTACAACTACTTTCGTCTTTTGCACGGTCGCTTTGTTCATTTCCTCGAGTCGGAGAAGCCTTTAGACCAGGAACAAGCCAGGGGGCCACACCCCCCGAACCAGCACCAAAGAGGGAGACAGCAGCTCAGAGATCTTCTCGAAGACTACTGCCCTGCTTTCATTGATACCATCGACCCTGATCGTCTATCTCTCTTTCATGGTGAGACCACATAGATGACGGTGTAGTGGGAATTCACTTTGAGAACCTCAGCTATTCATCCTTGTGTATCTGGCTGTCTTCTGTCTGTCTATTTTTCATCTGTCTTTAGTCTATCTATGTATATCTGCAGTATATGTATAGAGACATCCGGGCTAATCTGGATATAGCAAGTAGAGAGGCATGCGATAGCCTAGTGTCGTGGTCTGCTGAGAGAACGGCAGAAGCGGTACTTGGGAGAAAGGATGCTGGAGATCTACACCTGGTATGCGATACCTCGTAAAATGGAAATAGAGAGGGAGAGTATAAACCCAGGATGGACGGATAGATAGATAGATAGATTAAAGATAGATAGATAAATAGATAGATAGATAGATACGTTCAGGATCGAGAGCAGACTAAGGACCACAAATAGGAATTCTTTATTTCTGACAAAAGAAGAGAGAGAGAGAGAAACATCATAAAGAGGGCTTTCATGTTTCTCTCTTCCTGCTTCTTGTTGTCTTTCTTTGTTTGACAGCTGTTGAGGGATTTCACTTTGGGAGAGGGGGAGGCAAAGACGAAAGAAAGAATTTTAGTACG
>NW_027152896.1:0-239 GCF_002600585.1 Cystoisospora suis
AAAGAAAAGAACGAACTCACCGGAAAGGGGGCGATCGGGACGACCTGTAGTGCGCTTGAGGGAGACGAGCTCCACCCCGGAAACCGAACCAACAACCATACGAAGAGAGAGCACGTCCAAATACATAGAGGAACCATAACGCGCGCAGAGCAAAGTGGCGCAAACATACGACTAAGGCTAACTGGAAGGCAACCTAAAGAAAGGCGTAGGAGGAGACTAGTGAAAGGGAAAACTTACGC
>NW_027152897.1:0-751 GCF_002600585.1 Cystoisospora suis
CTAAAGAAAGGCGTAGGAGGAGACTAGTGAAAGGGAAAACTTACGCGTGGCACACGCGCGCGCCACGGAGCGTAAAGTGCTGGTACCGACGAGTGGTGCTCCGGAAGACATCCGGATCGAACAGCGCGAAAATCGGGTGGACAATGCGCGACGAAAGCGCAACACGTGAGGGCAACCAAGGAACCTCGGCTGCCAACTCCGCCCGGAGGGAATGGAGTCGCACGGGGATGCACACGGGATGGAAGGAGGACAATAAGAAAGGCGCGCGAAGTTCTCACGAGCCACGACCCACCCCACGGAAGCCCTGGCGCACGCTACGAAGCGCCAGGATCAATGTGCTCAACGCAAACAAACATTTAGAGAGAGAGGCTAAGAGGGAATGGACCATACAGGATAGGGCCGGAGCAGAATCGTGTTCCACTGGAAGCGGCGCGAGCTCCGGGAGACGGAACTCGGCCACCAAAGAGGGGAAAAATGGACGCGAGATTCCTTCTAGAGGAAACTGCGAAGAGATCCGACTAGGTGCTAAGTGGAATGAAGCAAGAGTCGGGAAAGGATTACATAATAAAGGGAAAATGGTGAGGGAGAAGTGGTGGAAGCCGCGACGGCGGCACGTGAGGGCGTGGAAAGCACACCGCGTGCGCCGCCGCAACGGGGGGCAAACACGAAGGGAAGGACACACGGACTACAAACGGAAGGGAGAATCAGTCCACAAGCCCGCTAAAGGTGCTCTAGGGAAGAATCCGGGATC
>NW_027152897.1:862-1149 GCF_002600585.1 Cystoisospora suis
GGAAACGCGCGCACCTAGCAAGAGCGCACGAAAGCGGAAGAAGAGGAGGGGAGTCGCTCTACTAAAGAAAGAGCGAGTAAGGAACACAGCTACCTCGGGAAACAAAGCAAGTTTCCAGAGGAAGAGAAGTGAGGGAGGAGGCGGACCGCTCACCTCCTCACGATCGTCACGGCGCGACCGCATCGCGACGCCGAAACAGGCAAGCCGGAAAGCGGGAAGGGGACAGCGGTGGAGAACGGGAAACAGCGCAGTAAGCGCGAAACTGCATTACAAACTATTCGGGAAAC
>NW_027152897.1:1532-2190 GCF_002600585.1 Cystoisospora suis
GCGAACCGAGGGTCGGTTCGCGCGATGGCGGAAGGGGGATGCATGCGCGACGCGCGGGCGCGAAGCGTTGGGATGGAAGGCGCGGACGTGGCGCAGGGTCAAGTTGACCACGCGAGTGCTGGTGGGTGCGCGAGAAGGGGCGTATCAGGCGCAAAGATAGACACGATACGAAAGTCGGACAAAGAGATACGGTTCAGAGAGGGGATTCAGGGCGGTGCGGCGATTCGCGCACGGAGCAGCGCGGAAGCGCCGCGCGACCTGTCCGAACAGGTCAAGGTGCATCCCAACGCGGTGTACGGGAGTGAGCCTGAAGACGCACTCAAGAGACACTACTTTAGGATTTCGTACGGGAAACGAGACGTGATGGGGAATAGTGTTTGGTTGTGTAGCCCGGCAGACGGGATGCACAACGGCGCAGGGCAGAAACGAATACTCATTCAGGTGGCTGAACGGAAAGCCGGTATGTGCACGCACCCGGAGGGTGAGATGCACACCGACCCAACACACAGGAGAAGTCAGTACTCAGCGGCTAGTCAACACGAGAGGCTAGCGTGCTGCCGTTGGAATACGCGGCCCACAGACTACACGAACAGCGGCGAGGAATCGGTCCGCGAGCGGTGTGCAGTGCGAGGGCGTGTCAGCCCACTTTCAAGTACGG
>NW_027152897.1:2297-5197 GCF_002600585.1 Cystoisospora suis
CAGAGCGCGCAAAGCACAACGTTGGCGCGCGAACACCGTGGAAGCCTTTCGAGGGGACGTCAGGCCAACCAGTGGGGGACAACAACAGTGTGCAGGAAAGGCAACCTAGGGGCGCCTAAATCTTACCTCGTAGAGAGGATCGCAGGGACAGCTGGGAATAGGTGCGGAAGCACGCTGAAAGAAGAACCGGAGGGCGTAGCGAACTGCCGGGAATGCTGTGCGTGCGCAGAGAACGCACAATGGGAATCGAATAGTAGCGGGTCTGACGCTTCGACAAACTACACGGAGGAAGATGAGTTCCTCTCAGGGAGAGAGGGCGGAGAGAGAATGTGGTGCGTAAGAAAAGAGAAAGAGGACGAGCGCGAGGAAGAGTCTGTGCGTGGGGCCAACATCCAAGAAGTGAGAAAAACGGCGGAAGAAAGGACGGGAGAAAGGGACCGTCAGGATAGCCCGCAAAACGGAGTTGGCGAACCCGCGATGTCCAGGAGAGACGACAGGGGAGAAGGGAGATGGCGATACTCCTGCAGACCGAACGTACGGCCCGGAGAGTTACCAAAGCTACAGGTTAGCGTTAGGGGAATTGCGGTAGAAACGCTAATGGACACTGGGTCGGCGAGGAGCTTCATAGCTCCAAGAATAGTAAAACAATGTGGATTGAAAGTGAGAGAACTACAAAAATCGCAGAAGTTTGTGTGCGCGAACGGACAGGAGTTGCGCACGAGGGAGGAAGTTGAGGAAGCACCGCTGAAGATAGGAGAATGGGAAGGGAGTCACAGTCTGCTCGTAGCAGACTCCTCCCAGCCAATGTTACTAGGAATTGATTTCCTAGAAAGAAATGTGGAAAGTTGGAGCTTTCGTCACCGGAAGTTCACACTAAGAGCAGATAAGGTGAATCGGCATGCGGAGGAAGAGTTCACGCCGGTGCAGATAGAAGCACCCAAAGCTGCTACGCCGGGAAGCGAACAGCTCAAGAAGCTAACTTGGGAGAGAACCACCAAGAAAACGTGGAAGAAAGAGGATTTGAAGAAGAAAAGGGAGAAGGACCGGCAGCCCTTCAGGAGAGCTACCGCAGACGAGGATAAAGCGGGGAGTTCAGAAGAAGAAACTAGGGGCGAGGATAAGAAAGAACCGCAAGAAAGGAAAGTAACAACGAAGACTACAATAAGAAAGGGAAGAGTTGGCGAAGATACGCCTTTTAGGATAGCTGGCGCGGACGAATGGGAGGAGAAGCCCAAAGTCAGGGCTGTGTCGGAGAAGGGCCGCGGGGGCGCGAAGGGACAGGACAAGGCACGGAAGGAAGATGTAGAGCCAGGACCCACGATGGAAGTTTGTTCGATCGTGAGAGCGCGCAAATGGTTAAGGAAGGGTACAGCAACAGTGATGGGGTTTGTAAAGATCGAGAAGGTAGACGACGAACAGCAGTTCGTAGGAACGTTGCAGACGGCAGAGAAAGGAACAGCTACAGCGATGCTTAGCGGAATGCCGGAACAGTATCCCATATTGGAGCTACCAAGCCAGTGGTTAAAGAAAGAAGGGAAAGAAGTAGCGAAGGACGTAGGAGCAATGTTAGACGAGTATGCGGAGCTATTTCAAGATTTGCCACGAGGGGGAGTAAGGGGGAGACCTATACAGCACCACATCGCTACATTGCCAGGGGAGATACCGGAGTACAAGAAGAGAACGTACCCCCTAACAGACGAGAACCTCAAGAAACTAAAGGAGATGTTGAACGAATTGGTGGAGAAGAAGTTTATTGTTCCGTCCCAGGCGCCGGTTGCGGCGCCAGTTTTCTTTGTTGGCAAGAAAGACGGATCGTTGCGGTTGGTCATCGACTACCGACCACTCAACCGCATTACAATAAAAGACGACTACCCGATCCCGAAGATCCACGACTTAATAAACCGGTTAGGGAAGGCGACTTGGTTTACAAAGTTCGACCTACAGAAGGGCTACTACCAGGTCGAGATAGCTGAACCGGACCAATGGAAGTCAGCGTTCCGAACCAGGTACGGGACTTATCAGTTTAAAGTGATGCCGTTTGGGTTATCGGGGGCACCTTCTACGTTTCAAAGATTAATGCAAAGTATATTTATTAAAGAACTGGACGAGTTCGTTGTTGTGTACTTGGATGATGTCTTGATTTACTCCAAGACAAGGGAGGAACATTTGAAACATCTCGAGTTGGTATTGAAGCGGGTGCGGGAACATAGGTTGTTTTTACAATTACCTAAGTGTGAAATCGCTACGCAAAGGGTGAGTTATCTCGGTTTTGTTATTGAACCAGGGAAGGTTTCAGCAGATCCGGGGAAGGTTACTACCATCAGGAACTGGCCAGAGGAGCTTCAGACTAGGCGACAAGTGAGAGGGTTCTTAGGTTTGGTCGGGTATTATCGCAAGTTAATACCTAACTTTGCGAAGTTGGCTCATCCGTTGTTTCAATTGCTGAAAGAAGAGTCGGATCTTGTGTGGAGAAGCAGGCACACGCGAGCGGTGCAGGAACTCAAAGAAGCGTTGATAACAACCACCAACCTCCAGATTTTCGATCCGGACAAGCCGTTGGTGATAAAGACGGACGCATCAAAGTACGCAATTGGCGCAGTGCTGGAGCAAGAAGGGAAGCCAATCGCGTTCGAGTCGAGGAAGACCAACATGCGGGAGCGCTTGCTGCCCGCCTATGAGAGCGAGTTGCGGGCAATCGTGCACGCGCTAACAAGGTGGAGACAATTTATCGGAAGTAAGACCGTTACTGTGGAGACTGATCATGCAACTTTGAGTAGGATTTTGAAGCAGGAACATGTTAATCCAAGGTTGGGGTATTGGTTAGACCAAATTATGGACTTTAACATCGAAGTGGTGTACAAGCCGGGCCGGCAAAACGTTGTTGCGGACGCAATTTCGCG
>NW_027152897.1:5495-5983 GCF_002600585.1 Cystoisospora suis
ATCGACAGGACACGGTTGGGAGTTCGTAGCTTATTTTGGTGGCCAAAGATGGACCAAGATATCGAGAGCTTCGTCAAGTCTTGCGCCAGGTGCGCAAGAGGGAAGGCTTCTCATCTCAAGAGCGGAGGATTATTGCAGCCTTTGCCTATTCCGAATTTTCCATGGGAAGAAATCAGCTTGGATTTAATTCTGGGTTTACCGACGACGGCGGAGGGTTACGACGCCATCGTGACGATTGTGTGTCGGCTTACGAAGATGGCCCATTTCGTGCCGACGCGGCAGACTGCGTCAGCGGAGGATCTTGTAAGAATTATCATTCGTGAGGTTGTGCGTTTGCATGGTGTACCGAAAGCAATTGTTAGTGATCGCGATACGCGTTTTACGGGGGAACTTTGGAAGGGTTTGTGTGATGTGTTGAATATTAAACAACGAATGTCTACGGCTTACCACCCGCAGACGGATGGCCAGTCCGAGCGCACCAACCAGAC
>NW_027152897.1:6140-6327 GCF_002600585.1 Cystoisospora suis
TTTGTGCCGCCTAAGCCTATTTGTCAGCAGTTGCAGCTACCGACCGCCACCGCGGTCGATTTACTACCACTACAAGCAAAGATCAAGTTGGAGATGGCAAGGCGGGAGCTAGCCAAGGCACAGGCATATCAGAAGAAGTACGCGGACATGCATCGGAGGCCTGTGAAGTTCGAAGCAGGACAGAAGG
>NW_027152897.1:6492-7873 GCF_002600585.1 Cystoisospora suis
GTTGCGGAAGGTGAATACGTGATTGACGCGGTTTTAGCACACCGCGAAGTGAAAGTTAAGGGGGTTTCCGTGACTGAATTTCTAGTTAAGTGGTTGGATGGGTCAGAAACGTGGGAACCTGAGGAGAATTTAGCGAACGCTCAGGAGTCTATTAGGAAGTATTTTAGGGGACAGAAGCGTTGGGTGAGGACGAAGCGAACGAGTTCCCAGGCACGTTCGCGACCACCCCAGCGTATTAGTAGGTAGCCAAAGGGGGTAGGGGGTGTCGAGACCTTCGGTCCCGGACACCGTGTTCAAAGGGGGTAGGGGTGTCAGAGCGATGCGCTNNTTTTCATGATATCATTTTTTCAGCCTTGAGTCTTCCCTTATTTTTCCTTTTATTATTTTTCGGTTTTGTATATTATTCTGCCTTTATTTCGGTTTCAGTCCTTTATTTGTTCACAACGCGTGTCGTGTGGAACGAACGAACTTCGAGTCACGGTAGCGAGCAGCCAATCAGCGCAATCAGCATAGCGTAGCGAAGCAGGAGTAGACACGTAGGACACTAGGTTTGGCGTACTTAGAGTCTACATTAGTTAGTAGCTTATATTATAAGCGTTAACTAATTATTATAGACATTATTACGTGCGGGGCGGCTAATAATAGAGTCGTCCGTAGCACGGTAGCCGCGGGCGGCGCACGCCGCGCGCGATCCCACAGTCGACTCAGTCCCAAGGGAGCCCTGCGCGACCGGGGAACTGAGGAGAACAGAGAATTTTTAAACCTACAGAAGAATTACTGCACACTTTTATGAAAAAAGGGGAGGTTCTTCTGGTGAGTTAAGTTCAGAACAGGAACATTTTGTGCTTCAGTCCTCTCCGCAGAGTTGCGGATAGTGTTGGGGGCTCGAGTCAGTAGAGCTTCGAGTGGTCGGCGGCGTCGCCGTGAAGTGTCGAGTGTGTTGTGGGGGGTTTGGACGGGAATATTTCGTCGAAAGTTTATTTCTAGTTGATTGGAACTTAAGAAACTCCTTATCCTTGCTTAATTCGGTGTTGTCTTTCGTAAAGGAAAGTCGAGTCTAACTTCCTAGTGCACCGCGATGCACGGTGGGTGCCCGCGCAACACTCTCTGGGCTCCGGGGACTCATTCGCGAGGGCTGGATCTGCCGGGCGGTATCGCACGGAGGGTCCTACACGTAATAGTTTTGCGGGAATCGCGAACGAGAATGATTTGGTGGCACGCCTCATCTTATTTTGTTTAATTAATTTCTAATAAATTAGTTAAGCATTTTCTTTGTGATTGGTGTGGCCGCAAGGCTCTTGGAAAGGCGTGCTGGGGGTCGTTCAAACGGTTTGCCGCATGCTACGGCCCGTAGTAATTGACCTCTCTTACATCTATTACA
>NW_027152897.1:8015-11198 GCF_002600585.1 Cystoisospora suis
GCCGAGCGGCGAGCTAGGGAGGACAGGAGACGGGCGGCCGAAGAGGAAAGACGGGTTCTTTCCCGGAGACAAGCGGCGCAAACGGCGGAACAACACGCGGCGCAGTCCGCGGGGAGAGTTTCAAGGACGCATAGCGTCATAGGAGAGTCGCCAGTGTCGGCGGGAATGCACGAGGACAGCCGGAGAGCCGAGGTGCGCGGCCGCATCTCGGAGGCGACGTACGCGACGTCGCAGGCGACCCAATACTTTAGCATGGCGCAAGAACCGGAGGTAGGCTCCGAAATGCATGCTAAAATGTTAAGCGCCATGACTAGACCAAAATTGTTTGATGGCACGAGGCCATCTTCATGGATTAGCCATATGGAATATTACATGGATAGTGCGGGCGTGTTTGGGGAGGTCGCACGGCTGAGAGTGGCCGTGTCGTTCTTAGATTTCGAGCGGATGGACTGGTTTACCGTGGCTTTGGGCGAGAGTCAACGCCCTCAGTCTTGGACCGAGATGAAAGAAGTCATCCGGGCCCATTTTAATGCGATATCTGAAACGGAAGCTGTGGATCGTGTGAGGAGGGTGCGACATGTTGGTACGGTGCAGGAGTACCTTATTAAGTTTAATAAAGCCGTGGCTGAGTGTCCTAATCTGTTAGAAGAAGAAAAAACTAAGATATTTGTGGCTAACTTGAAGCCTGAGATCGGTGATTTAGTAGATGTTCGCAGGCCCAGAAACATGAAGGAAGCGATCGCGGAAGCAGTCCGGATCGAGGCTAAGCAAGTGGAGCGAGCGCGCGACAGGCGCGGTATGAGAGGCGAACCGCCGCCGGGCCCGGGGAAGGGACCGCGTGCGGAGGGTAGGAGGGATACCGGAGGGAACGTGCAGGCGGGGCTCAGGCATATGGGATATGGTGGATATTTGGGGGAAAGTTACGGGAGCGTGCAGTCGGGAAGACCGCAAGGGAGGTTTGGGGCCGGACCGTCAGCATTTCCGGGTTACCCAGCGGGTCGAAGAGTGGACCGGACGGGCGCGAGGCCGCCGAGGCCGGCGCTGGTGCGAGAGACGGGGCTACGTGCGGGGCCGCGACGTTCCGCAGGGGTTCAATTCAACGAGAACAGTGGGGGAAACGTGGGGGAAAAAACCGCGGGGAAGTGTTTTGAGTGTGGCCAGGAGGGCCACTACAAAGTTAATTGTCCAAAGCGGTCGGGAAACTAATGGCTCTCGAGCGACCGGGGGATCGGTCGAGAGCTGAGTGTTTCCCTCAACAGTGTGAGGAAGATTTAGTAGGGGCCAGAGCGAGCAAAGATGAAATAAGCGCGGTAAAGCGGGCGATAGTGGAGGGAAGCGCAGAGAAACAGCAGAATACTATCGGTTTAGCGGTTAAAGCGGAGCGCGAACCAGAGGTGATCGTGCTCGGAACGGGCGAGGAAGAATCGCCGTTCATCGGTATGGTAGCGCAAGACACGGAGGACGACCGTGTTTGCGCGGTCAAAAGAGGCGGTAACGCGGAAGAGAAGTTACCGGAAAGCGTAGTGGAAACTAAGGTAAAAGTTTCCGAGGCAGCGGCGAGAGCGAACGCTAAAGTTCACGAGAAGACGATGAAGTGGCGCGCGGTAGCGCGAGCGAAGTACTTGCGCACGAGGGTGGTGCGTTTACGGGCATCAGCGAAGTTTCTGCGGCTAAGAAGGGCCGCGGGGTTAATGATCAATAAGGAATCTAAGGCAAAGCCGGACGGAGAGGACCGCACCGCGGAGGAAGCTTGCCGCAAGGGGGTAGGCACGTTGGTGAGCGGCGGATCGGCAGAGAACGTCGGCAACAACGCGTCGGAAGCGAAGGAGCAATCTAAACAGGAAGTTCAGCGCAAAGAAGAATCGTACGCAACCAAGCTGGTATCTGCTTGGGCGATGGGCTCCGCAACTATAAGAGGAATAGTGACGGCAGTTCGGGGCGAAGTTTATGCGCGCGGTGAGAGCGCGCACACAGACGTGACCGCGCAAGAGGAGCGAGGGAGAACGGGAGACGTCAACACTATAAGGGGGTTAGCTAAGGACGCGCGGTGCGTCGGGAACGGTGACGGAATAGCTAAGGAACGAGAGAATTCCTGCGAAAGCTGCGGACTAACGAATTGCGATCGAGGCGCGGCGACGCTAAGTCCACACGCTAAGTGCACGGAGAATGTCAAAGCGAACCACGCCAAGTGCGAGGAGCTAATAAATCGTAAGGAGGAGGCGGCAACGCTAAGGCCGCACGCTAATCGGAGCAGAGGCAGGGAAGTGAACTACGCTTGGAGCGATGGGCTACCAGCTAAAGCCCAAGAGCAACAAGGATTCGGAGCGGCGGGGTGCGGAGCGACTCTGCCGCAAATCCAAGTCGAGACGGAAAGCAAAATTAAAAGGAATGAAAGTTCGAGAGGAAACCTGGTCCTCTTGGGTGAGGAGATAAGGAGGGGGAGGAGAATGAACTATCCCCACGAACTCATAAGTCTGGAACAATTGCAGATGAAAAGGCATCTCCCCCCCGGTCAAATAGTTAAGCAAGGACAACCGGTACAAGTGGTGACCACGAATCGCCTTTCTCATAGCCTTGGCGTTTCGCTCTCTAAACGCAACGTGACTGTAACCAAACAAATACAAGTAGGGCCGCTTGATGGAGAGCATATGCAGCTCGACACCGGTTTCTACCAGTATTCCCAGACGACGACGCGTCTCGAGAGAGAGTCGGGTCAAGTCGGCCACCCACAGCTCCTGCAGCCACGCTGGTCCTGCCTTATGCAACCACTGCTGGCAGGATCTGCGGCCAAGGCGCGGATCCCTCTCGCGCAAACAATGCCGCAAGAATGGAAAGACCCGAGGGTCGGGCCGGAAAGCCCTAAAGGAGAGATTCGAATGATAACGGGGGACAGCGTCGAAGGCAGCGTCGCACGCGCGGGCTGCAGAACAAAGAACAAACAAAGTCAACAAGACGTGAAGGAAGGGAGAGAGGGACAGGGAGAAACAACAAAAGAAAAGAACGAACTCACCGGAAAGGGGGCGATCGGGACGACCTGTAGTGCGCTTGCGAGAGACGAGCTCCACCCCGCAAACCAAACCAACAACCATACGAAGAGAGAGCACGTCCAAATACATAGAGGAACCATAACGCGCGCAGAGCAAAGTGGCGCAAACATACGACTGGAAGGCAACCTAAAGAAAG
>NW_027152898.1:0-24005 GCF_002600585.1 Cystoisospora suis
GGCAGGGAACTCTGAACCGCCGTGCTGATCGAGGGCTGGAGTTTTAAACAATTTTTCCACCCATCGCTCCCCGCACAACACTACAGATGGCTTGCTTGCCGAGAGCAAGAGCAAAGAACCCAGAGTTAACGCCTCTCGTTTCGCAACTGGTTCTCAGACACCCGGGCCGGTGCGCGCCCGTACCTCGAGCAGCTGCCCGCCTTTTCTTAGACCTTTGCCACGATGACATGCTGTGAAGCCGTCAACGGTAGAAGAGGAGCCAGGAGGCAGGGAAGCAAAGTCTTCAGGACCTTACGCACGTCAGACTAGCTGACCCTGGACCATTAAACACGGACACGCGCACATAAGTTGATCCGCCAGGAGGCACACCTACTTTCTTATCTTTATGATGTATCCGTGAGATGCACCAAGTGCGCCAGTAGACGCATTCTTCGCTCCTACCAGCCAACAGTCTGCAACCCGCGGTGGTAGCACCGCTACGTTGGGAGGCGTACAGTTTCGGAGGACTAGTCGGAGCAGGTCCGTGCTTTGGACTGCTGGCCGCAATGCCGTATAGGAGGTTGAAGGCCATACAGTCCCGGAGGTTCGACCGCTTCCGTCTGCCGAGTGGGCAGGACTGCCAGCACCCTCTTCTGGTAATTCGTCCATTCGGGGTTTTTTCCTTCTGGGTACTCGCTTAGACGTGCAACTCTTCGAAGCGTTTGAAGCTTTCGATTGGTACACAGTGCCACTGTCTGGTGCCCCGCTAGCAGGAGCTGAGTTTATGGAGAACCCGATGGGATGGCACTACGCAGGCACGATAGCAGGAGATGACAACAAAAATGACGGACGCCCTAGCAGTGCTGCTGAGAACAGTTGGCCGCTAGTCCATGTCCTGTCAAGTTCCGGTGGTCCGGCTGTACTGCAGTAGTGGCGGACAGTGGTTCGGGCTCCGGGAACACCGCTTCCAACAATGTGACAGGTGCAGGTCATTCTCCCCACTTGTCCTCGAGTTCAAGACTCGCTAGTGCTATCAACACAGCATTTCGCGTCCGACTCGAGGCTCACACCCACTCCTATCTATATAACCTGACAAGACCCTAGAACGGTAGCTTGCTGTGTAGCTGTGCCTCGTGGGCTGCGTGCTGGTGGTATGGCTAACTGCACCTGGTAACTGGACCGAAATTTGAGCGAGAATTACACTCAGGCACCTTATCTGTCGCCACGTCGAGCTGTGCGAATAACTTATCACTGTATGGCTTTGCTCGCGCTCTATTAAAGATAGCGTGAAAGCTCAATCTTACCATACAAAGATATTTTGTGATCCCAGGCTGGTTGAACAAGTCAAAGTCTAGCCAGAAGGAGCAACCAAAAGGACTCACCATTGATTCACCCCCACTCATTTGGATACTACGGTGTGCCTGCAATCCTTCGGCCACTTCCTTTGCATCCTCAAACAATCACCTATGGATTCGCACGGTATAGACCCGGTGCTGACATGTGAGAACCCTGCATGTGCGCTCTCTTGCCACGCCACGCCAGCGGCAACGCCGGCCGCAGGATCGGGCAGGCCGCGCCGCCTCGCAGTCAATTTTCGGAAGATGCCAACTGCTTGTGAATGCACGCCCGGCAAGCACGCGCAGTGTATCGGGCAGAAACCCTTCAGAAATCAGCTTCACCAAGACGGACGGAAACGCGTGAGACCGTAGCGTGCACGGGGCGCGGTGTAATCCCGGTGAGGGTGAGAACCCGTGAGAAGTCAGCAAGGGGACGCCCTTGCTGTGGATGTGTGCTTTACGCCTACCGACGCACTTCTCTCCACTTCTGAAGCCTGACAGAGCGGGCGCCATCCTAAGTCCATTGTCGGTTTATTTGTCAAGAAGGGGTCTGCACTCAAAAGAACTTCGTTTCCTTTCCACGCATCTCTTGCTATACTTCAGGTGCGTTCCAGATGACCCGTCATCGCGAAAACCCACCCTTTCTCCCTGCGGCAGAATGAACCACTTGTGTCAATCCTCAGCGCTTGTTATCAGCACCCCCCATCCGCTAGGTGTCCAGCAGGCATGTCTGTACCGCTCGGAACCTGTGGATGCCCGGGCAGCTGCTCGCCGGCTTGAACCGCCATGGGCTGGTCTGTTCAAGCAAAATCTCAAGCTGTGCAATCTTCAGGCGTGTCCCAAGAACCCAAGTTAGGTCCTGGCGGGTATCCCTCCACTTGTCATGGCCCGCGAATGTGGAGTACTCGTTTACGCTGGCATTTTCCACAGTCCCGCGAAACTGCGATCGAGATGCTTATAGGTTCCCGTGAACGCACCAGAAATGTGGCACCAATACATGAGCGCCCAGTCGTCGTGCTCACTTAGAAGCTCGCATGATATCGCTTCGTGAATGATGAGAATGCAGACCGGGGTCTCCCTACGCTGCGTTTGATAGGCTTTGAGCTTTCTTTTCCCCAGACTCCGAGGCAAGGCGTGTCGCACATTCCTATGGACGCGGGCTTTCGCAGACAGCTCACAAACAACGACCCAGGAATAAAACGTGTGCGGCACAAAAATAAAGAGCTCTCTTTGTAGCCGAGACTCGACTGCATAACGGTGAGACTGACTTGTCTTGGTTTTACACCGCCATGTTGACATCGATCGACTTATCAGCGGGTGCCCCCCTTCCCTGTTCCGTGAGGCTGCCTGTCACGCGGAGAGAGACAGGCACTCGAGCACAGGAAGGAAGACGTCAGTTGCCACCGGGATTCCTGTGTCTGTTTCTAACTTAAGGACGGTGCCGTCTGACCGAGAGCAGACTGGTTTTTGCTTACCACTTTACCACAGATGCGAGGCAAATATCGCACTTCTGCGAGAAGAAATCTGCACGAAAGAGACAATTTTCTCCCTCCTCCTACCTCACTCGTTTGGTAGACATTAGAGCCCGCCCCCGGCAAAGAAGACATGTCTGGCTCTCTTCTGACAGAGTTCTGTTCTGCATGAACACTCAAGCTTTCCCTGTCTGTCATGAAGGCATGCTCCGCAAATAAAAAAGAAAATCCTTCCTCATAGACAACCTGATAAAATCTGTTTCCTAGCCCTTTGTCACTGAAGAGGAATCCACATTTCACTCCAGTTTTTGAGCCCCAAACGAGCCAGCCGTATGAAGTCATTCAGCCTCCGCGAGTGAAAACCTTCATAGGGTTGCTGCACTTCTGATGGGCCTCAGTCTCGCAGCTGCGTTTGTCGGAAGAAAAGTCCGTCTGATCACACGAATCCAACACACAAACCAAGGATGTGTCGGAGCTTGCCTGCCTTCATCCTTTCCTGAGAAGTTTGTTCTGGCTCCGAAATGAGATAGAAAAACGATCTACAAACCCGCGAAGAATCCAACAGAACAAGAAAGGTGGCTTTTGCTACCGGAGACACCCCCCTACGAGACATCTACAACAGGAGAGAATGACACCCGAACTTAGGGAAGTCGAGCTCTTCTCCTCTCTTTCACACAGACTTCTCTTCTTCCTCGGGGGGCCTTCTCCCCCAAAACTCATCTCATACGAAATTGCCAGCAGTCATTCCCGGCCGACTAAACCAAAGTGAATGCTCGCCCGATGTCAGAGGTCTATCTATCTATCTATGTATATCCCTCCCAAGGGGAAATATGCACTATCCACGTACCACTTCAAGATGACTGCTAACCAAAGACATCTGTTCTGTCTCCATGTATACGGACACAAGACCTCTAAAGATTCGAACGGTAGATGAACGTACTGGACGAACGCTGACATTCGTCATCTGCATTTCTTCGCGTGACAGTGTGGGGGCTCCGCACATCGTGTATTTAGACATGTACACGAGGAGGGTCATATAGTGACGACATGTGCAAGGCATCGTAGATCGTGTTCATGTAGTGGTGATAGAAGACAAGAGGTGAACTCGCTATGACTGAAGTCACCATCCTGTGTTCAGACGGCTTTCCATTCAACCTCTTCGTTCACCTCCGACAATGAGAACAAGCCGGAAACGAAAAGGTCCAACTGAGAAGTAGAAGCAGTAATGTGACGAAGAGCAAATGTCTACAAGAAATGGAGGTAAGGAGAATACCTGGATTGTCGTATGAAGAATCCCGTATTTCCGTTGACAAAGAACGGTCGCCTTTCGAAGAACACTCCGGGCATCATCCTCGTTTGCTATGGGGCGTTCAACCAAACCATTCATCAGAGCAAGAGAAGGACATGCGAAAGCATTACTTAGTGAAGAGAGCAACAGGTTCAGCAAAACTTCCCCTTTTGGGGCCGGAATAGCGAACGACGACAAGGAGACGATAAACTCTCGACTGCTGCTGAAGCGAGAACTTCTTAGCATACAAACAGATGTATGGAGACAATAATACATTATCTCATTCCATCGATCCGGATATTAAAAACTGAACAGGTCTGGTTCATCACACATGTGTAACATCAGCTCTCTGGATATACAAAGGACGGAGACTGATTTCTACTGGGCTTTAAAAAAAACGTTGCTCACGCATCTGTTTCTATAACACGCTGGAAAACGCTGCTCCACTGTCTCACGCAGCCTGGGACTGTCTATACAGTCTTACTTTACCTTGATTTGCTAGTGATATATTAGCAAGGAGTCCATACACACATCATCCTACTATACACAGCTAGACGTAAGTCATCTCTGTGACAGTGTCTAAAACAAGAAGGCATGTTGAAATTCCAGTAAGAATTATGGAAATTTGTAATATACCTACGCAAGACTTGAAACACGACTTAGGATGCTTACGTCATCCGTCGCACAAAGAGGTTCTCCATCGGACTGAGATTCTCCGAATATTATCCGAACCGTAACACGCCTCACTGGAAGAGACAATCAAATCATAGATGTTCTGTTTATCTACCTACCCATTCCATATTAATTAACAAGAAGGATTTGATCTACACTTTCTTTACAAGCGTCTTGTTCTTCGAGCGTATCATTCTTCCTCTCTTACTTACCAACGCGTTACCCCCGCCCCCCTCCTCACTACTGCAAGGCAACTGAGGCTCTGCTGGATCCGACGAATATCTCGTTGGGTGTTTTCTTTCACAAGTGAAGAGGGGCTATTTCACGTCCACGCGTAAAGAATCTATGAAACCAACTGACTGAAAAGATGCATTTTTCGCCGTCTTGAATAATCAAGAATGACGTGCAAGTGAAGAGAAACGCGACAAGTCTCAGCTCGTCTGAACTTACCTACAACAAGATGACAGGCAAGGGATGGCTTGCCAACAGAAAGGGACCAAACGTGAAGATCGTGAACTTCAACAACCCCTGGAATGAGAAGAAGATCTTCTTGAAGTGCACGAGCGTCGATTCCTATAGGCGTACCCTCCATCAGAACGTTGAGAGCCTGAACAAGAAAAAAAAAGGAATACTTCCTTAATTGGAAAACCTAAGAAGACCCCCTTTGTCCGCATGCCTTGTTTTTCATGGCCATTTTTCGCCTTATCTCTTCTTTTCATTCGTGACATGAAGAGGCAACTCATACAACACAGACGGACTCCTCATGATTGGGGCATTGGCGTACAACCGGCCTCCGTTGTTTTCTTGAGGGAGGGACGCTTTCTTAACCGACCTTCACTGAAGAAGACGGAGAAAAGAGAACGTAAACGTGAACGTACACCTCACTAGGCAAGCAAGATGTGAAGAAGATGATGTCGCATACAAGGGAAGAGACAGGAACGCCAGCAAAGAGGACTGGAAAGAAAGCAGACTCTACAACATCCAAAGTTCTATCGTTTTTTCACCCTGCAAGGTCGATACTCGTACATACACCCAGGATGATAAGAGACATACCACGAGATGAACCACGANNGGGGGGACACGGATGCAGACAGCCCAGCAAAAGTTTTCTGGATTCTTATTGAGAGAAAACAACGAGCAAACGACAGTGTGCAAGAAAGGGAAAGTTATTAGGACCCCAGTACAGACTTGAAACGGTTTGTTAGATAAACCAGAAAGAGCAGTAGCAGTTCGATGAGACACGATGACCTCGCAACCCATCAAAGGGACTTCGTCGACACCATCGGGCATTGTAGGGAAGCAGCAAGGTCCTTGAAGAGAGACTCTAAAGAGCGGAGAAAATGAGAATAGGGATACCATCTTACTTCTTTGAGAATCGAGAGTGTTGTGAACAGAACGAAAATAGAGAAGATGAAAGTGCAAATCGGATCTGCGATAGACCAATCGGGCCGCCACCTGTAGATGCACACCGTCAGGAGGACGACAAGTGAACCAGGGACGTGCCGTGATAGACGAAGACCAAACCTACAATCCTCTCCACTGATAGAGAAAGAACACGGCCGTACCTAACTATGAATGGAATTCTCTCTACAACAAGGAAGAAGCCTCTTTCTGTCCTTATCATCGTCTGCCTTCTTAGATCTTCCATACATCGAGAAAGACCCATGTCTATACACGTAACGCTGTCTGTGGTGAGGTGTACCTAGCTGGAAAAGCCGTGTGTTGTAGTGTTCTTTTGCTTGAAAAGCCACCGCCTCCTCACTGAAGTTGCTGAACCATGGACTAAAAGCACTTGTCCATGGTATCCTAGGGAAAATTACTATGTATGTGTTCGGGAAGTCATATCCTCTCCTTCACTGCCTGACTATCTTCACTGCGGACAGGAGGCTTTCTCGTCTCGTTCCACTAACAACGGATTACTCAGACGCGAGCACCCCTGTGCACACTCCGAAATGTGTGCATCCCTCTGTCTCTCTGTTTCTCTCCTGTGAAACTATCTGTTCCAACAGATGTTCGTCTCTTACCAGATAAGGCCGGACGCAATCATAACACCGACATTCTGTAGAAGATCTCCAAGGGCATGAATATAGGCAGCTCGTAGATTCATATTTTCATACTGCCTCGCAGCATCGCTATCATCATCCATTCGGATATAAACATCATTGCTTAACCAGCTCCCTCCTGCACTGCTGCCACTGCAGGGTCTTGTTCGATGGATCTCATGTTGAGATATGTCTCTGTCTCCTCCACAACAACCACCACCTCGTCCCTCGTCTCTTCTACTTCTTCCTTCTCCTGCTTGTTGTCTTCTTTCCCAGTGTGAAGTAGGTGTTTCTCTGGCTGAAGCCACATGAGACGTTGCTCCATGACTCTCTTCTTCTATGTCTTCTCGATTCCTTTCTGTTTCACCTTCTATTCCTCTATGCGAAGAATGACCCTCGCATGGAGATCCGCAGTGGCCCCCGTCCTCACCACTATGATGACGATGATGATCATGACGAGCCGAAGCTTTACTATGTGGACAACCTGACAACATCGGATGTCCATCACACTCTTCTTCTTCTTCGACGCCACCTTCTTTTCCTATCTTTCTCTCTCCGTTCGTGTTCTTCTCCCCTCCGTGAGAATGCTCATCTCTCTGCCGATTAACCTCTCCACCCTGACGCTGCTGATAGGGATCTGAGATTGTATGAACATGATTCTGACCGTCATTCTCATGCCCTCTGTATCTCCCTTGTCGATCACTGACCTTCGAATCATCATCAGGGCGATAGACGGCATGATAACGACTGCTGGAATGAGATCCACAGCATCCTCCCCCCCCCATTCCTCCTCCATGGGAACCACGATGATCATCTTCATCTTCATTGTGTGCATGCACTTGTCCGATACCGTGGCTATGAACCTTTAGGATATGTGTCATAAAGAGATTCGCTAGAGTCCCTACCAAAGCTGTCCCGAACATAAGCCGACCATCGACTGCTGGTGGATCAACGAGACGAAAGCATGCAGCATAGATGAGAAAAGCAGTGAGAACCCAAATCAAAATAACTGAAAGAAGAGCACCAAGAATCTCTGCTCGGTGATAGCCAAATGACATAGAAGGATTTCCTTTCAGTTCCGATACCCACAAGGCGAAGAGACTGCAGGCAATCAAGACACACAGCGTCGCCCGGGTCGCAAGAATGAAGAACTCCTTGTAACAGAACGGAGGGAGAAAAGAAAGCTCGTGAAAAAGGTGGTGATCAGACATAAAAAACTATGGAGAACCATAAGAAAGACCTACCCAGTGACACGTGGTGAATGAACTACACACACACACAAGTCCTTATATCCCTTAGACCGTCTATCGATCTATCTATGTACACGGGGAGCGAGGCATCTGCTCATAGCGTGTCCATCTGTCTTTGTAAGGAGGACAAAGATTAGGCGAATAGATAGCTTCCATGGTTACAGAAGAGACCGTGGTTGAGGGGAAAGGAGAGAGGTTCAAGTCCAACAACACGGCCACGCACGCACACTGGGTGCCTCGCATCAAGAAAGAAGACTCAAGAATCTCTAAGGATCATCACAGCTTTCTTCTCCGTCAGGGAGTGACCATCCCAAGTGCTACTGAATTATATGGAAGACCACACTATACATCAGCTCGACCCTATTCACTTTATCAAAGAATCAGAACGTATGTACGAGTATATATGTATGTGTGTATGTATGTATGTCTATGTATGTATGTTTGTATGTATGGGTGCATACACAGGCAAGGACAAACGGACGTCAATGATACCGACCCTCAGCAGGCTCCTTCTGCAAACATATCGACATCTGTCTCTACAGACCCTGTACGCCATACACAGGAGACGCTCGCTCGCCTAATATATAGAACAACGAAGCTCAAACTCGACGAGGGAGATGGCTCCATCTTTTCTTCTCTCTCGACTCCGATACGTGCAGATGAAGTCACTGTGTCCCATGAAGGAGACATTCTTACAAAACAACGATAAAGACTGGTACGTCGAAGCCCCCCTCTCCTTCTCCCCGCGTACACGTCTTTCTTCTTACCTGATAAGGAACGCACATAGATCAGAGAGAAGATGTGAAGCGTCTGTCATAAGAGCAAGGGAGTTGGAGAGAACTCCAGCAACGACTTCAACAAACATGAAAACACAACAGACCATTGAAGCAGTGATAAGCTTCTGACGAGCCCGATGAGTTCCTCCGCTTGTATGACCTCCTCCTCCTGCCTCTCCTTTCTTTCTCTCTTCAATTCCTCCTCCGCCCCCTACACATCCCTCTGCACTCGTGGTTCTCCAAGGCTCTTCGTGATCATGTAAGAATGGTGTAGAGCTCCTATCATCATTTCTCCCATGTAGATGAAAGGAGGGGTGTAGAGACGCTTGAATTTCATGACTCTGAAGAGGTGGCATACTAGGGAACTTCCCGTTCTTTTTGCCTGGCACCGACGTTTCTACTTGACTGGGATCACTCGAACGATGATGGCCACAATGCCCTGCTGATCTCAAAACTCCCCCGCTTTTTCCTCCTCGTCGTCCTCCACATCCGTCTGGGTGCTGTACATACAGCAGCTCTCTGCTGCTGGTGCTACCACTATAGAATTGAGGGAATGAAAGCGACGATGAAGAGAACCCCGCCAGAGATGGCGCGGCGTTGGTTACAGATGAAGTCAGAACAGTTACCGGGGGATTGCCTTTACTTTCCAGACTCCCCCCCTCCATAGCATGTAGACACGATGAAGAAGAATGGACACATGCACTATCATGGCTAGCATCGCATTCGTCTGCATCGTCTTCTCGACAAGATTGCTGTGAAGGATCGGAAGGATGAAGATGAGCTGGAGAATGACAGCCGTTTTTCTTACTTCCTTCTTCATCCTTCTTCTTATAGACAGGACAGGAACCAGAAGAAAAACATTCACACTCCTCTTCATTCTCCTGCCCTTCATTTCTTCCAGACAAGATCGACGGTGGACCGGGTGATGGAGCCGAGTATTTCAAGCCGATAGTCGATGGATAGACCGTCTCGGAATTACTACGAGAACAACCGGCAGAGCTCACTGCCGAAGCTGGGATAGCTGTTGCAGCACTCGCCCCTTCTTCTACTGAAGTTTGATGAGGGCTTTTCTTATTAGGTGACTCACAGGGAGACATGAGAGAAGACGACGTCGACTTCTTCTCTTTCTTCTCATTTTCAGAATCCTTTCCTGAGTATAAAGGAGATGAAGATAATGATGTCTCCTTATCCCCTTCCCCTAGAAACCCTCCTCTGTTCTTCTTTTCCTCCCTCTGGCCTTCATGATTCTGAGAGATCTTCTCTGAACTACAAGGAGAAGAAGGGTGCTTGCCGCTACCTAGACTTGGTTCAGAAGGAGAATGGATAGAAGCCTCAACAGTCGCTCCTCCCGGCTCTGTACAAGGCACTAGAGCTGCCCGTGCTGGGCGTGGTACAGTCGTTCGCTTCTTCCCTCGAGACATCGCGAGCTTCTGACGTGCGAAGGAAAGAAAGGTAAGAGAAAAAGAGGGAGGGAGAAGGAGATCGCGATAAGGGAAAAAGAGAAAGGTGAGCAAAAACTCGGAAGGATAGAAAGAAAGAAAGAACGACACCGGAACACTTGCGACAGAGGTGAGTGAAGGTGAAGCAAACGAGGAAAGGAAGAAAGTAGGGACAAAAGATCAAATTGAAAAGCTCCGATCAGAGACAGAGAAAAACACAATGGGTGACGACATCAGCCGCAGACAAAGATCTACGACGAAGAAGTAACGGAGAAGTCTTCAGATGAAACAGGAAAAAACGCGACCGAGTGGGAGGAGCAATTCAAGGGCTTTAGTAAGGAAGTTCCTTCACACCCGCCTACCGCCGTTGAAAACAAAAACTGCAATAATGAAGAATGAGAAGAGGGATCGAAAGGAGAATCCTTCACTGAGGAGAGAATACAGAGAGAAGAGAATGAAATAATATATATGTTTCGCAATCTCTTCAGGCTTATACTCCTAATGCCTACTGGAAAAAAATGACACAGAAACGACCTTTCTCCGTGATCACGTCTGATACGGGCTGTGCCAAGAGCGAACCTTCTCTCTCTTTTCTCATCCTTCACCTCGAGGGACCTTTCTTCTGCTCTCTCGTACACAGAACTGCTGATGGACTATGACACGGCACACTAAACGCTGCCTGACCTATAGACACGTAAGACGACACACTAGCGAGAGAAGCTAGCCCTGTAAGGTGTCTACCTGTTTGTCCTGTCTTTTCGAGAAACTATAGATGGAGAAGGGGACGAGACACGTTAAGAGAAGGATTTAAAGGGAGGAGAGAACTCCTTGAAACACCCTGCCATCTGTAAGTGTAAATCCATCGACAGTCTCCCTTCAATCATGAAGAAAGAAGTCGAGGAAAAGAAGAGAACAAGGAACGTAGAAGGCTTGGAAACAAGACAAGACAACACCGCTACTTCTACTACTACCACCCTTGCTTAGACCACGACACTCGAAGGGAAGACCAACTGCTTCGAGGGGGGAGTTACAATCCACGAGGAGGTCAGGCGGGTGAGTCTACAGAGTACGAAGGCGACCTGGAGAGGAGAACGAAGGGAGACAAGAATTCTTTCCAGCATGTGGCATGTTTCAAGAGAGTAAACCCTTCGTTATGTCAAGATGAAAAAAGAAAAGAGGACGCGGGCACCCGAAGCACGGCATTAGAATGTGCATCAAACCCACTCGTGCGGGGGAGGGGTGTACTAACGAGGCAATCTCAGTAGTTCATTTTATTTGTCTTCAAGATGAAAGCAAAAAGTTTGACCCAGCGTTTTCGATTGGGCTGAAAGAAAAGACAGCGGGTGCGTTCTACCCAGTCCAAACTCCCCCCCAAGGTGCATCAATCATTCCACGCCGAAGAGCGACAGAAGAGGAGTATTCTGAAGCTTATCTCCCAGTAAAGGAGCAAGCGTTTTCACTTGTCTGGAGAGCAAAAACGGGGGTCAAAGGCGAATCGGAAAAAGCCCGAGAAGGGACGTGTGGTACTGATGACACGGACAGCATAGAAATGCTCTGGTGAGGGCTCCCAGAAACGGACGGAGGACAACGACTTGGTTCATAAACATCCGAGCAGAAACGTCTGTTACAGAGGAAGAACGGAACTCTTACCAAAAAGGAAAGATCAGAAAGCGAACTGGGATACAGAGGAAAAAGTGAGGTACGATACTCCTTCCTCATTCACAGGTTTTCGTCTTATGGCTATCATCACCCGCTGCGAAGAAGAAAAAAGGGAGCACACGATGGATGATTGATTCCAGGTGGAAAAAACTCGGGAAGCGAAGAGGGCAGAGGAGGGCGTGGTTCCACAGAGAAACCTCTCGGCGTCTTTCTCAAACAAGCATTCCGGGAAACGGAAACTGGCGGAAACAGGGACTGACTTGCCAATTTCCGTGTGAAAAGAGAAGACAGGAAAAGGAGAGAAAGAGAGAGGCGTGTGATGCTGCGGTCACAGAAGAAAAGCGAGCGTTTTACACCGACTACCTACCTACCTACCTTGCGCGCCCAGCACACGAGACAAGGAAAGCAGTAGGGTCCTCCTCCCTCTCCCCCCGTTGCCACCTTCTCGACTTGTTGCGGTGGGTGTTCTCTTTTTCTCGCATTTAGAATGCTCCCCTTTCCCATCCTCCCCGGGATGTTTTCGATATAGCACACACATGTGCGTCTTGTACTTCTGCCTTACGCAAAGCAGCACAAGGAGCGAGGACTATCATCGTCAAGTCTCACGTGTCTTTTGCCTGGCATTCGTTTTACTTCTCTGTGTTCCTCCTGGAGTTCTCAGCACCACAGGTGCCACTCATGAACATTTGCCAGGCCCTCCCTCGTCTTTTTCTCAGCAGCTGCGAGCATGCCTTCATACGGCTTCCCTTCCCGTTTTCTTCTTGTCGGTCTCCCCATCCACTTTTTGCCTCTCGATTGTCACAGAGAGTCTGCTAAGAAAGTACACGAATGCCAGACAACAGCATCGTGACAGAAGATAGGTAGAATTAGACCTTGTGATACACACAGGCATACTAGTGAAGAACTGCGCACAGCTGAGTGGTGAGACGCTCCTTCGTTCCCGCCCTTTGTTTTCTCTTCGAACCACTCGAGTCGATGCTCAGATTCGAGACAAAGGAATGTGCCTCTTGATGCTTTGAGACACTCTTGATCTCTTTAAAAGGAGTATAGTTCAGTAACCTCTCTGAAGCGATTTTTTCTCTCGCTTCACTCAAGCAAGATCTCTTCGCCACGCTGTGTCTTGTTTTCCTTTCTGGAACAAACCAAGTGTAGTGAGTCGCACGCCGAGTCTCCATACTCAAAATGTCACATGTTCCATCCGTCATTTTCGGTTCTCCTGTCCGTTTTGTTTTCTAGAATGCCATCAGCCGTTCCCCCCTTCCGTTGTCTAAGCTAGTTTTGCACAGTTCTTTCTTCTCTCTTCACCGGAGTTGAGACAGAAGATCAGAACCTTTACTTCATTCACCAAGTCGTCCACCCATAGGACTTTCTCCTCGTCTCCAGCGCTCTCTTTTTCTCTCTTTCTCTGTCCCCTTCCATCCTTTCTCTTCTTCGTCTTCGGTTGACGACGCGTGCTCTTTTTGCCCGTGTGAAACATAGGAAAGATGGGTATAAAGGGCTTAGGGAAGTTTATAGGCGACTTTGCGCCTCGCGCCATCAAACAGCAAGCGATGGGCAGCTTCATGAGTAGAGTCATAGCCATCGATGCTTCTATGTCTTTATACCAGTTTATGATAGCTATCCGAGAAGATGAAACGGGGTCTTTTGGCACCTTCACCAATGACGCGGGAGAATGTACTTCACATATTGCTGGAATGCTCAACCGTGCCTTAAGGTAAGTCAGCCTAGGGCGGAGGGAGGGAACCAACCACCTTGGTTGTTTCTAACTATTTCTCGTTCTTCGTGTTCCTAGACAAAGTAAGGAAGGTCTTGATATCCCACCCCTCTAAAACCTTCTCTCTCTTGTCCACGAAAGTCAGTTGGAGCCTTGGAAATGCATGCGATGCATGCAGACCTATAGATACGTATCTGTCTGGCTTCTTAGCACATGTCGTATCCATGACTGTATATGAAGGTATACCCCTGTCTATGATCTCCACTGTCTTCCGTTGTCTCTTTTTTCCTGTATTCCCTGCCTCTTCTTTCCTCTGCTTTGGTACCTTTCACGTCTGTTAGTCGATCTCCAGGCATCTTTTCTAAGTACGCATCTCTCTTCGCGGGTTCTTCCTCAACGCAGGATATCTTCCTGCAGAGAGTATATATTCTGAACTGGCTTAGTTATTATTCTGTTCATCATAGAAACAACCAGCTGGTCGGAAGAAGAACTAAAGACGATAAGGACATCTAGGTGCTCGGGCTGACTTTGTATGCCCGCCACGGAGGTCAGCAGATAGAATGCTAATAGGTCTGTCTATCACCAGCCCCTTTGTTCTCTTCGATGTTACACAATGTTCTTCCTCTTCTTCTCTTCTGTCCAACTCTTCAAGAACAGAGCCATGAGAGTTGTGTTTCTTGTGTCCTCTCCTTCTTTCCTTCTTCTCACACCATCTGTTTTTCCCTCGTTCTTTCTTTTCTCATCCGAACTTTCCCCGTCTGCCTGAGAGAATCTCCTCCTATCGTAAGACTCTGTCACATTTCTGCTCTTCTAATCTCATCTTGTGAGGGAGTTATCATCTCCTGGGGTTTCTTTTTTTCTATCTCTTTCTTATCTCTTTCTTTCTTCTTTCTTTCTTTTGATTAGGTTATTAGAGCAAGGCATCAAGCCAGTGTATGTGTTTGACGGTAAACCACCTCAGTTGAAGTCAGGAGAACTAGCCAAGAGAAGAGAAATCCGAGATGCCGCGCATGCCGCTGCAGAACAAGCACGAGAAGAGGGTAACGTGGAAGAGCTGAAGAAGCAAGTAGGAAGAGCAGTTCGCGTAAGCCGTCAACATAATGAAGAAGTCCAACGTCTTTTGCGTCTAATGGGTCTGCCTGTGGTCCAAGCACCATGTGAAGCAGAAGCTCAATGTGCGGAGTTAACAAAGAAGAAGAAAGTCTGGGCGACAGCAACTGAAGACGCAGATGCTCTCACTTTTGGAGCCACTCGTCTTATTAGAAATCTCACCTTTACAGAGAAGAAATCTTCAGGAGGATGTAGTAATAGAGCTAGTAGTCACCATAGTGCAGGAGGTCAACAACAACAACAAGGAGGAGGAATTTTAGTTATTGATTTACCAACGCTATTAGAAGAACTTCAATTCACCCAAGAACAGTTCATTGATTTCTGTATTCTCTGTGGATGTGACTATTGTGGAACAGTAAGGGGTGTAGGAGCGAAGACAGCGTATGGATTGATAAGAGAACATAAGACTCTTGAAGGGGCACTGAAAGTCATAGGAGAAGATAAAATTCCTGAAAGATTTCCTTACCAGGAAGCAAGAGAGTTCTTCATTCATCCTGAGGTCACGCCTGCTGAAGATATCACTTTCACATGGGGTGATGTAGATGTCGAAGGCTTGAAAACCTTTCTTGTTAAGGTAAGCAGGAAAGAAGACAAAAGGAGAGAAGAGAGGGAAGAGGAGGCAGGAAAGAAGGAACAGGTGGATGTATAGAAGACAGAAATATCGGTGATGGTGATGGGAGTTGCGTACGTATACAAGGGAAGACCTTGTATATTGAGGGGGTTCATTTATGGTTGCTTGCTTGGGGGGGTGAGAGGGAAGATCGGTCTTTTCTGTCTCTCTTCAGAAGGTGAGCTTGTTGTCTTCCTGTCTCTAGGGCCACAGCAGTGTAATTCATATGACGGTCTTTCTCCGGAGGAGACTTGCCGTCTCTTGTGTAGATTGATACGTACGTACAGAGGTGTATGGTAGAGACAAGAAGTGACTAGAAAGTCGCGGAGGACGGTAGAAGGAGAACTCGAGAAGAATTCACCTTCTCGTATGACGAAGTGCAAGGGAAAAGAAGAGCGCTCCGGATGTTTTCTCGCTTCGAAGGATACCAGGCGAATGAGTCAGTTTGGCACCATATATACATACTTTCGTATACACATGTGTCGACGTATCTAATATGTACTCACGTACATATAATGTATGTCTGTATGAATACATGTATATATGAATGTTGATGTATTTATCTTTTCATATGCTTCTGTAGTAACATGCACAAGTATCAGAAGAGAAGTGTCTTCGTTTCAAGGCCGCGAGAGTCTGTGTGTGTATCCTTCCTCCCCTTCTAGTGTGATGTCTCTTCTAAGACATCTCGCAGAGTCTTGTGCAGATTGTCGTATAGAGGTGTGATCTGTCATGCCTCCCTTATTCAAGAACGTGCTTGACTGTACGTCATATAGAAAGAAAGCACCTCAAGATGATTCTTCACATGCACCAAGGCCGAAGCCTTATTATATCTTTTATCCTGTACAGGAGAATCAGTTCAATGAGCAACGGGTGGAGAATTACATTCTTCGATTGAAGAAGGCTCGGGGAAAGGCTTCTCAAACACGACTGGAAAACTTTTTTGGTGCGACAACTACCAAGTCCTCCTCTCTCATGCAAAAGCAACAGGAACAGAAACTGTTAGAGTTAGAGAAGAAGAAGAATAGAGGCATTCGTGGCATAGCCTCAGCTAGTGGTGGTGGGGCATCTGCAAAGAAGGGAGCAAGCAAGTCTGGTAAGAAGGCAGGAGGAGGAACAGCAGCAGGATCAGCAAAAACACCGAAGGGGTCTGAAACGAAGAAACAGGAACAAGAGACAGGAGAGACAAGGGAGACTATGAAGAGAAGGGCAAGTGAGGATGAGGATGTAGTAGATAGCAGAAAGAATGAGAAGAGACTGAAAAGTGAGAAAGGAGAAAAGAGACGGGAACAAGATGAAATGACACCAGAGAAAGAGGAAGAGGTTTCCAAGACGGAAAAGAAGGATGAAGAGCAAAACGGAAACAGAGAGGAAGATTCCTCTGTGAAAAAAGAGGAGAGACAAACAGTCCTTCTCGATCAAGAGGGTGGTGATAAGACTTCTAGTATCAAGGAAGAGAAGGCACGAGAAACCTCAGAAAGCCCCACCACCCTCTCGGCACCGTTAGAGGAAAAGCCAAAGGAGAGTAAAGAGAGTGAAGAAGATCCTACTAGTGAAGTAAGAGATCTCAAAAATAAAAACCTTGAAGAAGCACAAAGCAGCAGTCTATTTGACGATGATGAAGGCGAGGAGAACTGGCCTCCCAATGACGTCGTTGTAGGAGGCAGCACCTCTCAGTGAGGAAGAGTCTCTTCTTGTCGGTGGGTCAGCCCTAGCAGCAGAAATAGAGCTGATTGAAACTCAGCGGTCTAATGTGGTGGACAGAAAGAGAGAAGAAAGTCCTCGGACGAGACAAGAACAAGAGAGGATAGAAAGACGAAAAACATGACGAACAAGGAGCAAAAGCGAAAAGGCATGCTATATCGTTTTCAAAGTAAAAGCGGGGAAAGGGCTCTTTATCGAGTTGTAAAGTTGGAGAATGGTTTTCAAAAGCTCCCTACACGCAACCTAATACGAGCTGGTTGTCTAGTCGGCTGTATTCGAACTTCCACTGTGAAAGAGGAGAGAGGGACGAAGAAAGTTAGCTGTTGTCATGTGACGGAGCTCTGAAATGTCAATCGTTATGAATCAAAATCTCCTCTTGTTTCCGTTGCTGCTACTCTAGTGAGCCCTGGGGTAGTGTGGACTTTCCTACTGGTTAGCCTAGTAGATCTTTCCTTGTCTAAGGGCATACTAAAGTATTTGAGAAAGTGGTCCTGAATGAATGAATGACATCTTGACTTCTATAGAAATTCAGTTGGTGCTCCATACAGTGATGATGTACACTGTGCGTGCACGGAGTGTATATACCCCTCCCTCTTCAGCACGGATCGACTCGTACTTGAGTGTCTTGTAGGCAGGTTGTTAAGTGAAAGCTGTCAAATCACACAGAGTGTCATTCGTTCATTCCCTCGTTGTCATATTGCAGACGGGGGTCGACAGTAAGGATCATTTATACCAGTGTTTTCGCGAGGGGTGCCCTTCCCGAGAATGCGGTGTATGTGCATATATTTGTGTGTATCTTCGTATGAAGGTCATCAACTCATGTGTCTAACTATTCCTTCATCCAAGAGGCAACTAGTGACAGGATACTGTAGCTCCGGTTCCCTGGAGTCGTTTCTTTCTGCCTCTTCTGATGAAGTACTCCCCCCCGAAGAGTTACTTATGGTGCTTTCTGAATACGATCTTTTCCTGTGAGAGAAAAACAAGTCTTTTCATTGTCAAAGAAGACAGGGTGTAGCGTGTGTGTCCGCCTTCTAACGACCCACTGGGGTGGTCGGTGCTCTTCTCTTCTAGGCGTTTCAATTGTGCGTGCTGTCCTCATGTCAACAACGCCGGGAATACACCCATCTAGAGTTCCCTCTCCTATGAAGAAAAGGTCTCCGTATCGCCTTTCACTTTTAAAGGAATGTTTGACACTTCTTTTCTTTTTCAAACCTCAAATGCAGCCAGTCTCTCTTTTTCTTCCTTCTCAAACTTTCATTGATCTGACCAGCACGTCTTTCTGTCTATCGAGTTCCGCGCTCCGGAGAAAGAACAAACGCCGCCTCCGGTTGGGCGCATGAGAGGAGGCGGAGCTAAGAGCTGATGAGTGGCCCAGGCTGCCTGCAGGTTGGTTTTTCGAGATGCCTGTCTAGGAAAAGAAGCTAGGAAGACAACTGCCTTTTGTCTGTCCTCGTATCGCGACAACGGTCGCCGTAGACATAGAGTCCCTTGGTGTCTCGGGTGAAGAAAAACATGAGGTTCTTCTTCGACAAGAACAGATGACGCGTGAGATCACAATCATTCACATTTTTTCACTTGTACATACACTCGATATGTTCACCTTTGAGCAATATGTCGGGAGGCAGCAATAGGAACAGCAACAGAAATGAATCTCTAACCATTCACGAGATACGGAGGCGTATCCGGCCAAGAAGTTTGAGAAAGATTTTTCCAACGGATCGGAAAGGCATGTAAATTCATCCCTTGCAGAGTCATTCCCTTCTTGTTATTTATTGTGGATTCTCATATCTGAAAGGTATGCTGCTATCATGTGATAATACAGAATTCTTCCCTTGTTGTTTATAGCTTTGTATATCTCGGAGATACTAACGACATACACATCATGGTAGAGACACTCCTGATCAAACCACACACTGCGCCTCGCCATTCACGCGTGAGCCTGCCACCTAATGGGCAGGGTGAGCCTCGGCAAGACAAACAACGCGCGGTTGTTGATGAGACCAAGACAAAGAAGCAGTTTCATCTTCCTGTATATATGTGTGAACTATACATGTCTCTATGATGAGGACTGAATACCTCATATACATATATATATCGATATCTACCTACAAATATTTAGAATGAGGAGAAATAGCGGGGGGTGCAGAGAGACTGCGATCAGCACCCCCCATGATAATCAATACCTGCCGATAGTTCTGGAGCTCAACTCTCACTGTCGCCTTTCTCTATCTATATTGTAGATCCTTGAAATGTCTGTCTGTGTGGCTAAAAGATATATCGATATCCTTCCCCTGAGCAAACAAATGACATTGACTACGAGGAAAATCTTCTTTAAACTTCTCCGATGAGAAAGGAGTGATGATGATGATAATGTCCTTCTCTTTCTTTCAGTAATAGAAAGCATCTCTCTCAAATGTAAGGGAGAATGTGAGCCAGTCTTGCTTAGGTGAAGTGAGTGAGAAGGGCAAAGGCGTCTACGTCTTAGGTTCTCAAGAAATGCTCGAGAACAAGGCCTGTGACTTGGGGTGGTGTTTGAGGCATCAGCCATCGGCCTAGCCAAGCTATGGTTGCATGCAGTAACAGGCTCTTCAATTCTTTCCTTGCTTCATCGTCTTCTAGATCTATTTCTTCTCCATCACACCCTGTTCCTCCCGAGGCGTGACAAACACAGAGAGGAGGGAAGGAAGAGATCGCGGCTTCAAGGAGAAGCCGAAGTAAAGAGACAACAGAGAGAAAGATATTGCGCTGAAAAAAGAAAAACAGAGACACAGACACAAAGAGATCAAGTGAAGTACATACACCTCATCGCCATATGCACCTCTTCTTTTCTACCGCATTGATTAGATGAGAAAAAGGACGGAGTAGAATTCTTTATTCACAGTGATGATTACTGTCATCTGAATGATCCTTATATACAGACTTCTCCTTTCCGCTTACTTACGTATACACTCTGTGGCTCAATCTATTGCTGTATTGATCTCTTTTGGCCTTTCGGTCTCGTGTATAAGTCTTTAGTCTGCTTTCCCGAGTAGATCAAACCAAGGCTTGCTGTTATCTGCAAGCGACCCGTAAAACAATGAGCAGAGTTTATGAAGGGAAGGAAGGTATACAATTTTCACCATGCACCCTTCTTTAGCTCCGAGCTATACGACAGACATGTCACAATGATTGCGATAATGTTGTATGAGAAGAAGAGCTGATAGCGACTCTATTCTTCACTTTTCTCAACTGGGAAACCGACACTTTGAAGAGCGGGAGAAAGAGGAGAGATCTGACTTTTGTCTGAAGCATGTGTATGTATGCATACATATGTATGTGTGTAGATATGTATCGCCCCGTCACCGAAGTTCTTTCTTATCTTACCTGGGATGTAGGTAAGCTAAGGAGCATTGCACGACAGAGCATGTGAAGATCATCGTCACCGACTTCTCGAACAGTAAACTCGCTAGGTACAATCACCACGCTGTTCCCCCATTTCGCCAGGACCTGCATCAAGTAAAGACAAAACGTACACACATCTACCCATTTATCTATCTATCATCTACCTACCTCTCTACCAGCACTACCTTTTCTTCCCTGATGACTTGAAAGGATAACTATACTATGGAGTTCTAATCATGCTACGTGTCATCATAACGACGACCACACCTAGAGATGCATACTGAACCTCGATATTGAACAGTAGCAAGTGCCGCCAGAGTTGAATACGTACATATTGGTACACATGTATGTATAAATACCGACCAACTAACTTTGAGTGTACTTCTGCCTGTTGTTGTAATCCTTCTATGATAGAAGGCTATTGGGCTTAAGAGCACACACACGCCACTAATGGAGACAAGAACCCAAGGGAAACAACACATGCAAAGTAATGCCGTTGTGACTAAGGGGCGAGCTGCGAGAGGCAATAAGCCAGACAGCCGCACTTCGACGCTGCTGAAGCCTCTACTACTATAAGGTCTGATCACACTAGGCCGCGTGAAAACTTTTGTTCTGGCTACGACCATGGATAAGGTTTCCAAGGAAGGTCCCACAGAGACTAGCGAACATTTCGTTAGTTTTCTTCTGTTCACAAGAGAATCTTCCCTTCAAAAAGAAACACCCCCTTGATCCTTCTTCTGTTTGTTCTTTGCTAAGCCACTTGACACAGAACGAGAGACAGCACGCTCCGTCGAGACGTCGCAGCAAAGGCACGCGCTCGCTTGGTCATTCCTTTTTATAGGGCGATCGATATTGACGCAGCCATGCCATGATGATCTACATACAAAGGAATGTCTAGTAAGAGAGGATTATTCACGCTTTGAATGAGATGACCCACTCTGATGACATCACCATACTACCATCCGCCCCCCCCAGCTGCGTGCCTGCTCCCTCTGCCGAGACAACAGTATTTTCGGACCGACTGAAAGAATACTCTACACAGGAAGAGAGAGAGCTTAGCACTAATCAGTCGAGGCAGAAGAGAAATGGAAAAACACATCGGAGTGGTTCCACTAGAATGAACCTTTGTTGGAAAGAGAACTAGCAGAATGTCTAGCATTCTTCTATTTCAATGTGTTTGACGTCCTTACCATTAAAGCAGCATCGACAGAGACATTGTTAGGAACAACAACACCGCTCTCTACACACATGCGAACAAATTCAGCTTCTTCTTCTAAGCTGACTTCTCTCTTTCGTCTTGCTGCTTCTTCGTCTTCCTCTGTTGACTGGAACTTCTGGTCTGCTAGTCTTTTTCTTCTTCTCGTCAACTGCTGTCCCTCTTCCGCTCTCTCTGATGACATCACCATACTACCATCCGCCCCCCCCAGCTGCGTGCCTGCTCCCTCTGCCGAGACAACAGTGGTCTTTGTCTTCTCTTCTTCTTTCTCCTTCCTCCTTGAAAACCCATCTCCCTCCGCTGGATTGACCCCGCTGTTAGAAGTCTCTACGGTTTCTCTTAAAAAAGATGAATCTCTCTGACGTCTTTCAGTCGGATCAGAAGATATCTTTGTGTTGAGTTCCAGATCACTTGACATTGTGCTTTCTTCTTGTTTCTCCCCTCTTCCTCCTCCATGATCTCCTTCTCCTTCTCTCCGAAAGAACGTCGTGCTTCCTCTCAGATGTTTGGGACGTTGGAGAACCGCACTGCACGGACTTGATAGGAATGACGCTAAGTCAAAGTCTTTCTCACCTTCTAGAGCGATGCTACTTCTCCGCCGCATAGATAATGAAGAGGAGGAAGATATATCCCCTCTCCCTGGATCTCCAGAAGGTGGTGAATGCGGTTCTTCATTGTTAACTTTCTGTTCTCCTTTTGCGGAAGTGGAGTCATCCGAAGCAGAAGAAGAAGGAGGATGGCACCCCGTCCGACTGCTTTTCTTCGAGCTTGGGCCTCCTGTTGTTGGATCATGTACTGTCACCTTGTTTCGCCGAGGAAATGTCCTCTTTCTTTTCTTCTGAGATGAGATTTGAGAGTAGATATGAACGAGAAGCCACCAGATTTCTTTCGGCAAAGGAGATGAAACATTTCGCTCTTCCTCCTCTCTCTCAGCTGAACCTACTGAGGCACCTACGGATCTCTCGACCGAGTACGAACTCTCACTTGTATTCTTCCTTTGCTCCTCTTCCTTCTGTTTTTTTCCGTCATCTTCGAAAGCTCTCCTACTCACCCTCTTGTCTTCGTGTACTCTCTCAATCTGTTGTCCTGTCTTCATCCCTTCTTCCTCAGTAGTGGTAGTGGTTGTCGCCGAGCATTCTTTGGTGTCGAAACCGTTCACATCTTCTTCCTCACCTCTTTCCCCTCCCAGCACTCTCCCCCCGGCAGGAGCCATAATGATAGAACGGTTCGAGATCTTCTGGAGCTGTGAAGGAGCAGCTCCGAGAAGCGAAGGTAACACAGAGGTTGAGACAGAGAAGAAGACATCTTGTTTGCTATCTTCCAAGCGAATGACTAGAACAGTATAGACTAGATCCTGAGGCTCAAGGACAGCTTCTTGGACATTGAGAGTTAAATGAAGAAGCGTCGATGCCCCGCACGGTATGAAGCCTGCTGGTCGATCTATGTGCAGCCATCTACACAAAGGGCAAAATCAACATAAGAAAAGAGAGACATAGGAGGAAAAGAAGAGATAGGCGGAACATGTACGCGGTAGTTAGGAAAGCGTCACGCACGTGTGTAAACGCGACTCGGAATGGAGATGATTGTCGCAGGGGACAGAGAAGTGTTTAAGACCGGGAGAGCACTGGGGCATTTACATCCATATGTTTCTAAGGAAGACAGAATGGTCCTCTTCTTTCTCAGCTCCTCCTTCTTCTTACTCCACATCTGAGGTGAGCAAGATAAGATCCCAGCCTCGGGGCCTGGCTGTGGAAACGCTATGTGTGAAGTTATCGAGAAGGCGCGAAGGAGAACAAATCTTGATGAATTTTCAATGAAGCATAACAAAGAGACATACGATAAGAAGTTCACATGAGACCGACGAGGCTCTTCACCCGTTGTGGGTCGGTCGTTCAACCTAGCGCCCCCTCTTGTACGATGAGGGGTGGATGGGCGAAAGAACATGAATAGATGAGATAAAAACGGCGGGAAGAAGGAACGCGAATAGATAGACAGATAGATACATGTGAAATCTCTCCCCCATGTTCTCATACTCGTTCTCTTGATTCTTTTCTTTCTGCTTCTTACCTTTCAAGTTTGACCTGATTCTTCTTCTTGGCGGTGCCATCCCCCCCTTGTCCATCAGCATCACCACCACTACGGGCCCCTGTTGACGCTTCGCGATCATCTTCTTCCTCGTCTCCTCTGCATGTCACCTCTCCCACTGTTGGGAAGTTTTCTCCTTCTTCCCCCCCTAGGAACTCCCCAGGACCGGTCCCTGCACCTGTCTCTGTGGTCGTCACGGTACCGACAGTCGACTCTGTACACATGCGTGTACCTCTTTCTCCTCGACTACTTCCACTGGTCTCGCGTTCTC
>NW_027152899.1:0-15702 GCF_002600585.1 Cystoisospora suis
CCGGCCCCACCACACGGACCCGTTTCTGCCAGCGTCTGCCACGGGAGTGGGCGGTAGTGCCACCGGGCCAACACCGCGCCCCGTCGTATGGAGGGAGAAATTTCGCGGCCTAGTTTGCAATTCACGTCTTTAGACGACGTCACGGCGCTCGCCCATGCTTTCTCGGAAAGTATCGTGTTCTTCTGCTCCTGATTCTCCTTGCATCTCCCCAGTCCCAGGACATCTATCTGTTGGGGCGCACGGGAACCGCACGACGTAGCGGCGCGGTGTGGAACCCCCGGCAACGTACGCACAACAGCATCGGCTGCAGTCAGACAACCCCCCGCAATTGCTCTGTTCCCCGGACGCGTCGTTCTTCCATGTCATGCTCCAAGTAGACAAAGAAGGTTGAGTTCGTTACACATCCGAGTGATCGCGTCAGGCTTCTCCCGTTACCTGCTGGCGCCCACGTTGCTGTTCAGTGCTACTTTCAACGCTTGTCTGCTTCTGCCGCTCACTGTTTCTCTCGCGCGTCACCATCCTTTTTTGACCCAGCGTCTTCAGCACCGTGTTTGCTTTCGGCTTTTGGGGACCGAGCCCCGTCTGTACTCGCTCGATGCCGGATTAATGGCAGCTACAAGAGGGGTTGCTTGTCTTGCGGCGGTGCCGCCCCGCGGTTTCTCTTCCTCCGCTGCTTGACGCATGAATTTCTTTACTCTGCATCGACCTGCAACGCGGCACGCTGCACGAACGCGTTTCTGTTGTGGATGCAACGCAGTGGCTAGATGCCCCAATGAACGGTAAACGGCTTCCTGGTTCTCCCCGGTCTTTTTAGGAGGCTACCACGAGGGTTCGTCACCGTCTTTACCGCGACTTGTGCTCTGTCAGGTTACTCGTCTCGCTGATCTTCATCCTCCGGGAGCAGACGGCGTTCCTGGCTGTTTCCTGGGTAACTTCCCGTTCAAGCGTCCCCCCCGTACCCTTTCAGGACGACAGCTACGGAATGGTGTGCCGATAGATAAAGCGTTTCCTTTTGTTCGGGTCATCTGTGCTTCTCCATACTAGCTAGCTGCTGACGCCTCTTCACCTCAGCCATATGGGCGCCTGCAAAAGCAAGCCTAAAACTAAGCGGCCGGCGGAGGCCGAGCCCGCTGCCGCGGGGGCGGCCGCGCCAACGATTTCGGCGGGAGGTGAGGCGAATGCGGAAAATCAGCAGGCAGTTTCTCCACTCCAGAGTGCTGCAGACGAGCCGAAGCGGCAGCAGTCTGCCGTCGAGCCGCCCGTGCAAGATGAGGGAGCCGACGCGCCGGCTGACCCCTCCTCGGATTCAAAGGACGCCGGCCCTGAGAATCTTTCCGGGCAGCCCGACGAACAAGGGGCTACAGGTTACGACCTAAGTGCAGCCCCGGAGCAGGAGACGCCCACACCGGGTGACGGCGAAGAATCGGAAGATCAACTAGTCTCGCGGCCTGTCGTCACTCTAGCGAACGGAGTGACGTATGTGGGACAGTGGCTTGGGATGAAAAAACACGGGCAAGGTGTGCAGCAGTGGCCAGACGGTGCCAAATATGTAGGACAATGGAAGAACGGATTTGCGGAAGGCCGAGGAGTGTTTACTCACGCCGACGGAGACTACTATGAGGGCCAGTGGAAAATGGATAAGGCAAACGGATACGGCGAGTACCGTCACTCCGACGGAAGTGAGTACCGCGGGGGTTGGCAGGACGACAAGAAACACGGCAAGGCGGTAGAGAAGTGGGCAGACGGGTCACATTTCGAGGGACAGTACGCTCATGGTAAGAAGGATGGCGAAGGGTCATTTACGTGGCCTGAGGGTTCTCATTATAAGGGGCAGTTCAAGGACAATGAAATCCACGGTTTTGGGCGCTACGTGTGGGCCGACGGGCGGTGCTATGAGGGGCAGTGGGCCCACAATCGCATGAATGGAGAAGGTGTGTTCACATGGTCGGACGGGCGCAAATATGTAGGCGGCTACGTCAACGACAAAAAAGAGGGTTTTGGGACCTTTTTATGGACAGACGGACGATCTTTCCGGGGCGGCTGGCTGAATGGCAAGCAGCATGGAGTAGGAGAATTTACAGCTCGATCCGGCGAGAAGAAGCGGGGTATATGGGACCAAGGCGTCCGGAAACGTTGGCTGGAGGAAAACGAAGAAGTGGATGAACACGGAGAGATAATCAAAGTTAATGCAGGCCACCCTGGAGCGGAGGATACAGGCGGAGAAGGACGCAACGAGACACAACCAATGGCAAAACTTGGCACAGGTGGACACTCTGGCTCGTTGCAAGTTGCTCCTGCGGCTTCTCTCGAATCTAGAGGCAACACCTTGACAACTGGAGATGTACATCTGCAGTCTGGGGCAGGCACTTCGGAAGGGAAACAGCTTCTACAGCCCGAGGAGCCTGTTGCCGCTTAACGTAAAATTCTTTCTCCTTCCAGAGCTTGGCTGCCAGCGTTCAGCTGCACGCCACTCTTCTTTTCTCTTCCGGTACGGAGGAGCCTCGAGAAAAAGGAGTTGAGATGCTGGCAGCGTTTTGTCGGCCGAAGGCCTTGGCGTGCCGCGTGCTCCCCCTGTTCGTCTGCCTGTTCGGAAGTATCTTGGTGGCTCCGCACACATTGTTGGCTTCGCTGCTGGGACTCTAAGAGGCCTCGGTACTCCACTTCACACGCACGCACGGAGGTCAGAAGGAACTCGTTAGAGGTGATCAAAGCAAGGTTTCTTCCGCCCTCACATGCAGCCACGTAAGGACGAGGTGCTCGCCCTGTTTTCGAGAGACCTGACATCAACTGGACGGCGGGAAGAGTCCCTAGCATTCCGATAGCTGTCGCTGCTTCAGTGGAGCCAGTCTCTCTGCAAATGAAGCTGTCAAGTTTGAGAGTGCGACGTCCTCCAAGTTGATCCCTCCCTCCGTTTCCCGCAGAATACATAGGACGAGAGTGCCTCAGCAACCACTTGTCTGTAGTCCAGATGGTTGCGCAGTGAGAGAGACTCTCTCCACTCTTGTGGGACCGGTCAGGGAGGATTACGGTGTCAGCCGTACCCGCAAGACCTTACGACGTTCCTGTCGACGCCGCCCTGCTGATTGACCCTCTTCGGTTCGATTGGCTGCCGGGCGCCTGGCTAGCCCAGCCATTCCTACAGTTCAAAGCTGTCGGCTGAAAGCAGCGGATGAGTTTTCGGAAGACCGTTTCCCATTCCACGAGAGACTCCACTCCAGTAGGTGCGCGTAGGTTCTCGTCATAATTTCCATAACTGACCCCTGAAAAGGTGGCAGCGGCTCGTGTTTCACACTAGCTGAGCCTCCTTCGGTCACACCGAGAAGCGCTGTGGACGCACAGCACACTGTCTCGTACATTTGGTAGAGGGCCGGAAGGGGTCAGCATGCTCTTCTGGGTGCGGATCGCTCATGGATAGGGTTCATTGATAGTTTTTCAACACTGACCGCTAACGCGCCGGTAACCAGCCGACTGTTTCGGTGTGTAAACCGTCCTGGGGACCTGATACAACCGTCAGTTTTTTCTACACTTACACAATTGGTGCACTTCAACCAGTATCGTGGTGGCCAGGTTGGCTAGTGCCTGTTTTTTCGTGCCGGAAATTGTATCCTCCGCTTATTCGAGTCCGTAAAATTCTTTCCGGAGTCACAATACTCGGCAGCCCTTCTCTCGGAAAAGCAGACCGACTAAGTACATTTCAGCAAAACTGGCGACCGCCCCGTGCCCCGTGACAGGCGAAGTCCCAAGTGTCAGCCCCTGCGCTAATGGGTTGTAGTCCGCCGAAGCAAGCTTGCGCGGGGACAGCTCCAAGGACAGTATTCGATGGTGCAGGCATGTGGGGGCCAGTTACTGATGCTTGGCGCGTGTCGAAGGGCTGCCGGCCGGCAGGGTGCAGAATGGAACGGAAAGTGCACGGACACCACTGTATGGAGACTCAAGACAGTGGCGCCGAAAGGCGCTTTTGTCAAGAACAGTCTGTTCCCTGATTTCACGACTGCAACGGACCGCGGCACACAGGAAATGTGCTGCCAGCCACTCCCATACTGTGCGGTGAAGCAGTTTGGCGGTTTTGCACTTTCCTCCCAAGTCGTACGGGCAGCGCCGAAGTGCGTACATTCGGCGGCTTCCTGGACCGTACAGGGGTCTCGATAGGGTGGTGCCTCCGCCAGGCAATGGTGTAGCGATGCCTCTCAGTTCACGATCATCCAGCAGGTAGCAGTTACCGCCTCGGTGTCGTCACTGAGTCGGGTAGGAGCGAAGCTTGGACGCGAATGAGTTCAGCATAGACGGGATTATCACGCGCGGCCTTCGCCGGACCTCCGACAACGTAGCTGGAGAGGAAGAAGAATGAACCCAGCCAGCGCTCTTGAGCAGTCACCACCAGCCCACCCAGAACTTGTAAGTTTTTGGCACCAGTCGAAGACAGTGCCCGGCGTGTCTGACTTCCTAGCACTGCGGTCTGCGGGCCCGTGTGGGCTCTCGCCAGTGCTCCAGCTCGAGGCTACACCCAGGAGATTCACTGTACAAAGATTTCCGTAACTCTGTAGCACCCTCACAGTGATTGGGTGCCGGCGCCGGGTCCGAAACTTGGATGCCCTAGAAGGAATATTCATGGCGCACCCTGCAGAGCTGCACTTGCTGCCTGTGACGGGGGAGGGGGAACACACACGCGGTTTCAGAGGAATGTCCACTTGTAGCTTGGCGCGCAACGGGAGAACGTGCACTACGTCGAGGTTGAACAGCAGATCAAAGATCGCTTCAGAACATGAGCAGTGACTGCCCGCGCCAACACGCTCAGCCACGAGCTTACATCACGGCCGATTTTGAGAACACTTCCTACGTAACGCTGACAAGCGCTGCTGATACCACGACGTATCGGCGTACTTGTGGCGCCAGAGTATGCACAGTCTCAGATGCACAAATGCAGTCGGGGCGCCTGGTACTTACGTGAGCTTGGTGTACTGCCTGAATCTCTCAGTCCACGTCGGCCATATGACACCTGGACCCTCATCGATCTGCACTGTAAGGCCCTCCGCGATGCACCTCCGGATTAGATACAGACCTTCCTGCAGTTTCTGTCCCCCTTGGAACGGCTTGCTACCCATCGAGCATCAGACTACTCTGCCCACGGACACACCTCTTACCTGAGGTGCTGGCAGGGGTTCCGATACATCTCCATGAGACTCGCCCTGACCGAGAAACTCTTGGCCACTAGCACGGCTGCCTTGACTCACTCGGCTAGCCTGAGATACCTGTCTCTGCCGCGCTTGGAAGGGATAAAGAAAGGAGGCGCCGCGAGATGGAACCGGTCCGGCGGCCACGGCGTGCCGCTGGATGATGAAGTCACCGCCGAAAGATTCAAGCGGAATCGACTCTATCTCAGCAAGACCAGCCGCCTCGGTACCGTGCTCGGTTGTGGAGACTTTGAAGGAATGCCGACGGTCCAGGGGGGGTCCTACGTCCTGCACGTACAACTTCTCCCCTGTCGTCTCCGTGAATGTTAGGGTGGGGTAGAAGTTGTACGCATAAACGCTACCCACAAGTAGACATCCCCCAACCTGAATGAAAGAAGAAAATCCGCACAGGATGAGAGCTCTCCAGAGATCCCTCAAAGCAATCGATTTTTCAGCTTCCAGGCTACGCGCGCAGTGTTACCGGATAGCCGGGTAGAACCTTCAACTACGTGTGAGTCGACTTGCTTGTGAATAACCGAAGTGACTCTATAGGAGACCCCGCCGTGAAAACTCGCCTCATCTGTGTGCACAGGGGGTCCCGGATTCATCCTTTTTCCTCTTTCTCTATCATGGCCTAGGTGGAAGGTTGCTGACGCCTCCAAGCAGTACTGTGGGTTCAGGGTTAACCCCGTACTGCGGGCTCGAAACATGCGGACACCGAGTGTCACCGCGAGGCAGAAACTCACAATGTTTCCCAAGAGTGTGGGAAGGAAGTTCATCACGACGACGTCTGCAACCGAGACAGGTGCGCCCAGCATGAGGCCTGCCTGAAGCGTGTACATGTTCGCGATGATGTGCTCATAGCCGCCCACGCAGAATGCCACGATAGGAAACCTGAAAAAACGCGAAGACCAGAAATTTTCGCTCGTGGACACACCGGTAGAGTGGTGACATTCGGACCACATAACCCGTGCATGTCTCAGTCAGAAGTGGGTGCATTTCTGTGCTCTCAGTAAAACGGTGGCCAGCCCCCGAGAAGCAGAAAGAACTGCACGACTGTCTTACAGAACGGAGACTCAGCGCAAGCAGTTCCGCTTCGCAGAGGTCGGTTTCAATCGGCAGTGATTTCGAGCGGCGAACCATATACAGGCGACGACGTAGGGAGAAGATTAAGTGGTCTCCCGCCCTCGATGAGGCTGTTGATACTCACCACATGACGAGAACTTTGCCTGCCACATTTTCGGACGCGATGACGGCCCATACCGCCAGACAGACAAAAGTATTGCAGCCAACTCCTCTCAAGAAGCAGGCTCCCCAACCATAGGATACTTTGCTCGAGCACGTATAGAACAAGAAGCTGCGGACATGAGTGTCACTCAGAGCCCCTGTCAGATAGGAGAGGAAGTAAGCCCCGAAGAGTGCACCCAGCCAGTTGCCAACAAAACTCCCCGCCCAGTTGACTGTGAGCTGGAGGAGAGTCACCCGCCTCTGAAAAAAGCAGATGAGCATCGTCATCGTGTTGCCAGTAAAAAGCTCGGCGCCGGTAAGGATGATACAAATGAAGGCAACCGGAAAAAGAGCACCGTAAACGAACTTCTGCGTCGGCTTCGCCACTGCCAGAGCCTCGCCCGGATCCGTCGGATACGAACCAGCTGAAAGCAAACAAGAAACAGATGCACGGCACTGCGGGGCTGTCGGAACACCTGGTCGGGCTCCACTCCAGCGCAGAATCTTGGTAAGCGACGCCTTACCCAACACAGTGCAGCAGTGCCCTGCCATGGCAACGTAGACGCCAGCCATGAATCCCTGAAGCAGAAGCCGATCTATACGGAGCTGGGTCTTTTTCACCCCATACTCCATAATCTTCAAGTAGGCGTCCGCGCCCGCTGTGACGACCATTTTGCTGAGCCTTGAAAGAAGGAAATCGAATGGCGGACCTGCGAACAACAGCCAGGAAATCGCATCTTCCGTAGTATCCGGCGCACGCTTGCATCTGACGCGTGTAGACCATCACAGGTCCACCAGATCTATCAGAGCGGGCCGCACCCCGACAACTGCTTGCACGGCCTACACAACTGTCTGCAGGGAGGGGTCAGCTCGGATAGAGCTGCTGTCGCTCTCCTGCACTCCCGCGCAAGCTGGGAATACTCTTCTTTCCGGCGGCAGAGGTTGTGAATGCTTGTCCAGGCTGACCCCTGGTTATCAGATCTCTAGAGGACGGCAACTTTCACGCACTGTCTGAGGCATGAGTGACAGGTTCCAAAGGACAGCGCCTGCAGCTGCCTGCTCCTGTAGTAGTCGTCGCGTGACGATGAAGCGACGCTCCGGCGGCCCAAAGAGACTGCAAGTCCTCCAGTGAGTTCAGATCTGCAGGGGACCTCAGGGGCTTCGGTTGCCTTATCCAAGGAATGGACAGAACGCTTCTCAGATCACTGGCTGACGAGTTCTCGGGTAGCATCAGCTATACAGGCTAGTGCTCCGTTGGGAAAGGGACAAACTGCTGAGTCGTGAAGGATGACGGAGAGATGTTTGCAGTTAGTGCACACAAGCCACTACTGTAACTGAAAGAGCAAAACATAGCAAAGATCACAAGGCGCCTTACAGCAGGGGACAGGATCGTCTATTGACTGCAGCCTTAGAGAGGAAAATAGGACCCGCCTCTGTTCTGGCTTTCCCGAGCAGCGATATTGGTCTAGGACGTCTCCGAGGACCGAGCACGGGCAACAGTGTTCCGGGACACGTGGCTCGGTCGGAGTAGCTCACCGCGCGTCGGACCAGTGTCTGTCAGGTGCGGAATGCTTGACCAGCCGGCGTGTAAGACGCTCGTTCTCGCTATGGCTGCTAACGGCGAACCTAAATGGTCCGCCGTTCGACACACGAGCGCAGGCTGGCTCGACTGTTCCCCTAGGCCGAAATGACAGAGTTATGGGGACGCTGAGGTCGCAGCGACAGGAGTATGAATTCCGTATCTGTCCTTTCACAATGATAATAGTTTATGCTAGGGGTGAATCTAAGCGAGTTTCAGGGTAGTTTCTACTTCGCGGTTCCGCCATCTTTCACCACCGTTTTGCTCACCGACTGTGCAAAAGGCAGCCATCTCGATGCTGCTTTACATGGGGGTGTACACGGTTTGCATTTCACACTGCAGAAGCTTGTCAAACTGGGTGCGGTAACAGCGAGGTAGATGTCTCTAAGCTTGGCGTGTCATACTCCGGCAACCACTCCCGCATCCGACAAAGGCGCATAAAATACGCGCGGTTTCATGCTCCCGACTGCTCACGCGACAGTTGAATCCTTTTGAAGGGGCAGTCCATAACGGCAGCTAGTGCGACGCTATCAACAAACTTAAGCTGATCGGCGACCTCTGAGGCTGTAGTTTCAAAAACTCTGCGGTCTTTGAAGAGCTTGCAACAGCTTGATTCATTGATGTGCGCTGACCGGCAACGCTCTGCGGTGGTGCTGCACCCAAAACGGCTAGCAGTGCTGCTTTGCCTCCTGCCCCTTCACCGATGTCTTCCCGATCCTCGGCCCATCCTTCAGACTCACCGTTATTGCTGCCACGTGTTCGCCTTAAACAAGTCTGCTGTTTCTCACGACCAGCATTCTTGTCAGCAGCAATCAATCTGGTGTCTCTGGTAGCTGCTGAGCCTACAGAGAAGCCGGTGCTCTTGAGTGTGACTAAGGCTGTTACGTGCCTCGCGGTGGTGACGACTCCTGGATGCTAAACAGTGCGCATTGTGTGGACGGCTGCTAGCTCCATCACCGTGGAAGGACCCCTGTGAGAAGTAGGCAACGACCGCTGAGCGAGAAGCAGCGGTTCAGGAATGCCACTCAAGCTGTTGACAGTCATGCCTGCCTCCACCTTCCCGTTTGAGGGCGATGCTCAGACTACACGGTGCTCCAGGGCATTCCCTTGCCTATGCAACCGCCAAGGCAGCACAACGCTGATTACTTGATTCAGGAAAGAGATCGATATGCAACGGATTCCCGAGAGCGCCACACACCACCACTGAACTGCGCCCCGATACGGTAGGGTCACTGGCCCGCCCTCGACTCGGTCAGTTCTGGGGGAGAGTAGCAAACGTGCGGAAAAGCATACTGGTAACAGGGCTCAGGAGAACGCACAAGGAGACCGAATGATACAATGACAAAAGCAAAAAAGAGACCCAACAACAGCTTGCACGTTTGGCACTGCATCGGGGTCACCCGGCTGAGGGCGGCCTAGCAAGAATAGAAGAAGATTGAGGGCTTTCCAGGCTTCGCGAGCTTGCTGTTAGGGCTGCTGTCCTTGGAGTGAGGTTGATCACTGGGCAAAATTTCAATGCCTGAGATTGACAGCACAAACAACGAACCGTGCTCAGGAAGTCACCCCAGTTTCGAAGTCCGTGTCAGCGGTGCACGGGAATTCGGCAGGGGAGTTTCTGCTGGCCATCTTACTCAAGAGCTACATCATTAGATACGCGTCTACAGATTGGCCACACGCCAGTGCCACCTGTCGGGCACTCTCTCATCCTCGCACCTCTACATTAGCAGGAGTGTTCGATACTCAGCGGTGACGGACCCCGTGATTCGCGACACGCACTCGAGAATACGAGGCATGAATTAGCCAGGAAAAATATACTTCACGGCAGTGTACCCCAACGCTCACCGCCCTGGCTACGTCACTTCGGCGCCACACGAGGACGGGTAGGCGGAGAGAAAGCAGAAAGATCCGCTGGCGCCAGCCGCGACTGAATGCCAGGCGACTGCTGGTTCGTCAGCAGCACCCAGCACGCTGTCACAGGGCCTGCGGCTTGAGGGGCAGAATGGCCGCACTGTAGACGTGAATCCTTGCTTCCAGGTACGGCGGTGGCGCAGACTACAGCATCCGCCCGGGTGTCTGCTTCAAATCGAAACAAACTTAAGCGCTGGCACCATAAAAGCACCGCATAGTGTTGGCTCTGTTGTTGACTCCCGCAGGCGGCGGACAGACGTCGTGCTAGGGGACTGTCATTAGAGAAGCTGGTTCAGTGCAGCAGGGGAGCCGAGAGTGGGCATATTGTCACTAACCGAAGAAGCAGTCCAGAATGCTTCAAACGGTATCCCTCCGGAGGAACTGAATTCCGATTGCGGTGACACGTACACTTGCCAGCCGACGTCCGAGCATATTTCCGGAAGGACCTTAGCGGGTACCGTAACAAGCAGTGCCCGGAAACGCGGGCGCCCGCATTCAGCACCGAGCCACGAGGAATCCGGTGTGATTTCTTTATAGTGGTCCACAATGGTCCACCCGCATCGTGCTCTTCATTTCACTTTATGTGAAATAACACTTAGGAAAGGTGTCAAGAGTGCCGTAGACACGGAGACGCCACAAGGGGTTCTCCGGAGCTCCGCCGCACGACGTAACAAGGCGGTCTTCTCCCTCAAAGAGATCACTTACTCTCCAGCCCAAGGGACGCCTGGATATAGCTCTTGTGCTCAGTGAGGAGCTTCAGCTCGTCGAAGGGAAGGTGCAGGTCCAGGGCACAGGGTCCGTACGCCTTTAGCTCATCCTGTTCGCAACCAGAGCCAGCAATGCCCACAGACAGGGATGGGGGAGTGTATCAATCACCAGGATCAGCCGATAGGACTCTGTCAAACCTGAGAACACTGTCACTGACTAGCCCGCCGCACAAAGGGAGAAAGAGAAAATGGCGACACATCACGGCTTCGGGGATAGCACGGCCAAAAATACGCAAAACGACCGGGCTCAGTATTCCTCACTCGCATTTGGAAAGAAGCAAAAGCAAGAGCCTCTTTTTTAAGATTTTTGTCCAAAGCGTTGATACCAGGATCACTCTTCAGAAGATCCATGTACTCTTTGCCGGCGGACCACAGGCCATCTCCGTCTTTATGAATAGATGCCTTTTGGAGCAAAGTCAGGACTTGCTGCTGCAGGGGAGGGTATTCTCTGCAGCAGCCGACACAAGGAAAAAAATAACTCAGAAAAACATGGAGTTCTCCGGGGCCTTCTCATTTCTTTGATCTCTAGGACCCAAAGCCCAAAACCGCTCCCCGATCTCGAGACGTCACCAAGCGCAACTCAGCACCCCCGAGACTCGCCCGAGACAATGCTACGACACGACAACCTGTATGTTCCGCACACAGCATGGGGTGCTGCCAGCGCAATCACGGAAGGTGCCACTAAATGAAACTGGCTTGCTGGGACACACTTTGCTACAAAAGCAGCGTAGCCTCTATGCCACACGGGCATGGGACACAGTAAGCCGCTCGCCTGCAGCCTGCACACCCCGATGACTGGAAAAGCTCCGTACTCGGACACATGGTAAGACACATCTGCTTGCAAGAATACATAGATGTGTAACTCGATTGCCCTGCCCTGAGCACCGCAGGACACAGAACTGGACAGAGACGCATTCCAAACTGTAATCTCCCGACTTTATCACGCGCACCGTCTTCCTTCGCAGACTCTAGCGTACCTAAGCTTCCACGGTTCTATAGCTGCGCTACAGACGTAAACAAGAATACAAACCTGAACTCGTGTTGATGTGTCCAGCCACTCCACCGCAGCGCATGCGGATGCCTGGGGGTCACTAGTTCAACGGCTCTTACTTTGCCACATAGGCAACTGCGTGAGTGATCGGTGGCACTTCTGCCTTTGCATTTGCTACAGCAGCACCTTTTTTTTTGCCACCGCAGGCCAGCTGAATTGCCTTCTCCTTAGTCCGACGAAACTCCTCCACGCAAGCAAACAGCATAAGAAACTGCCTGGGACCAAGAGAACATTGAAAGACAACACTGTTTCAACACGGCAAGTTGCTCTCCAGAACTTTAACCACCTCGTCAGGACGGAGAAAAGCGCGAAAGTGGATAACAGTGGACCTCGTTGCTAAAGAACAAGCCGAACTGAAACGCTTTAGCCAATTGCTGAAAAGACAGCACTAAAAGGTGTGCATTAATCCATACATGCTTGCTTTCAAGAGAAGCAAAGACGCGCACGAACTTGAGTTGCTGGGCGCACACCGGAGACGTCAGAGGAGTATCCAATCCACTGTCTACACCACCTCCTCTCTGTGCCACACAACATGATGGACCCGATGCGGCCGCTTTCTCCGACATGGTAGGGAGCTATGAAGAAGTGCCAGGTGTTGCTATAGCTACGTAGAAGAGCCCTCGAGTACAGCTTCGTGTGGGTATTGCAGGGCAGCGAGCACATGCTCTATTCGTGATACCCAGGCTCTACAATACTGGAAGAAAAAAACCTATTTCCGAACCTTAGAGGCGAAGCTTTTCCATATGGACTATCTTTACAATGTCTACCTGGCATCGGCACGCACCTGTGAAGAATCGGATCCTGCGGGTGGCCCGGGAAGGTGGGCCAGGAAGCAGTCACCAGCATGCTAGGCTCGCCGAGCACCGAGCTCCAAATATGCTCGCAGATATGCGGAGCAACGGGCGCCAGAACCTGGCATTGAGTCTCTGAACGGGAAATAGAACCACACACACAAAAAAGCTCGCCGCAATACGGGGGAGCTGCGCAGCAGACTGCTGGTCCATGCTTCCGCCTGGACGAATGTGACCCTGGATACTAGAAGCACGTCTGACGAGACTACGGAGCTCTCGTCTCTGGCCAGTGCAAGCGTAATCGAACCATGTGCAACTTTCTCTCTCGTTCGTAAACACACGTTCTGACGAAAGAACGTCTGCGAGAGACGCCTCTTTCGTCAAGCACTCTCGAGGAACGCCGAGACGCTCGCGCACGAAAACGAGATCTTCCTACGGCTGTAAGCGGTCCATCCCGCTTCCTGCAAAACGTCTTCGGCCTTCAACCATAACTACTCCATGGTCTGTCAGGCGTTTGCTTCGACACGGTTCTCAGCTTCTTTGAGAAGGGAACTTACTCAACCAGACGTGCAGGAGATCTTTGTGCATGTGCTGGTCTCCACAGAGAAGCTTGTACTGATCTCGGCGAGTGTGCAGTTCGTAGAGACCATTCTTCAGGGCTTCCCTGTACTGAAAAACCTCGTAAGCTGCCTCCGCAGCTTGTGTGCAGGTCACGATCTCGTTCATAAACAAACGGTCTGCGTCTGACAGAGCGCCTGGTGTTTTCAGGACACAGAGAGAACGGGGACAATACAGCATACCTTTCAGCCGCACAGGTCTGCTACCGTCGCGGCCCCCTCATGGGGCTGGTGAGGCGAGCACCATACAGGAAAAGACCAGCGTACTCTAGGTACCACACCACAGGCCTGACATGCACTTGACTGACCGCAGCCAGTACTCCGAAGAAAGTTATACTCAGCGACAAAGGCCTAGGATACAACTCCATAGCGCCAGTGACTGAGAACTTACACGCCAAGTTGAACTTGTTATGCGTCACAGGCACGACTAACGCGGCACACCGAGCACTCGACAATACAGAGGTTGTCTGCCGGCTACGCGATGCAGGAGCCCGTGAAACGGAGGCGCCCGTGGGTAGCACGCGTTGAAGCCTCTGCAAGATAAGGTGTCTGTGCACGAACGTGACGCATTGCTTAGCTGTATTTACGGGGACCTTGCTGAAGCACGCAAAACTTGAGACTGTTTGCCTCAACACACCGGTGGACTAGCGTTCCCATATTGTTGAGTGGCTGCACGTACATCGGAGCCATGCTGATATGCGGTGTACATACATGGGATAGGCACATTCGTACTTCAGTTCCCTTCGTTTGCCTTCCTAGACTTACAAGTAAGTATGCCGTGCAATCGGACCCCCCGGCAGATGTTTGTCGGCTTACCCTTTCTCGTCGGCAGCGTGCCGTTGACCAGTTCATTGGCAAACTGCTCGAGTAAGTAAAGACGCATGATCGAACCGTTGGCGGTTTCGCGCTGGAAGTTTGCATCGTCAACGCTATCACCTGAAGACCAGTGTCATCACACATCACGACCGTTTGCATCTCGTAACACGCGAGCACAGAGCCGTCCATGTACGGACTGCAGAAAGATTGTGCTCACTGCGAAACTCTCTTCAGACGACTGCGAGAACCAGTCAACGGATCGGCATCGACACCAAGCAGCGGCACGCAGCGAACACCGCGTGCATCCCAGACGGTACTATCGCTGTCAGCAGTACACACCATCAGCTCGTAAGCATAGAGCCCCCCCCCTATCTGCACAACTGGAGGACTTCCGCAGACCGTTCCACTACGCACCAGGCTGCGACGGAGTATGCCGTCGCCTATCACACGCATTCGGGAGAACAGACAGTAGCACCAATTGCGGCTAGTCTAGAGGAACTGTTACGGACTCAAGCAGGTGACCTGCCGGCGACACAAGAGTCAGCCCCCGGGACCACAGCCGACTCAAGAAACACCAGGTCTTCTTCTTCCGCTCCCTTTCCTCCAGGGCTGCAGATGAAGTCCGGTCTGCCAAGTGTGTGTCCCCAGTGGTGCGCTGGCGGACGAAGGATTTCGATGCTACCAGTGGGCCTTCTGTGGCACAGAAGAGAACACAACATGGCATAAAGCGCACAGTCTCCTCACCCGCATCGGCGAGAGCAATGCGCATGGCGTCCGCGGAGAACTCCGCTATTCCATCCTCGATAGTCAGGAAGTTGCCGAGGCTTTTGCTCATTTTCTGTGCGTCCACCATCACGTGTCCGTTGCAAACAAATGCCCTGCAAGCAGACTCAGTCCAAAGCGATTCCTTTTGCACGGGCAGTAAAACAAACAGCGGACATGCCCGTACCGAATTCAGATCGTAAAAAGTGCTCTCTAATCTAGATCGCACCTGACTGGCACTTAAACTCCGCAACCGAACCCCAGAAGGACCTTCCCCCTGCCGTCTAAGAGTCCGATCGGGTGCACCGCGGGGGCTCCCGGCGTTACAATGCACTCGAATCGAATGCAAGACCCAAAACCCCTCCAGCAATAAATGTGCAGTCCAGCTTGTCTAGAGTCCCCAAAACCGAGTCTCCTTCACCTCGAAAGGGTGCCAATTTCGTTTACTGTAGCTAGTATTCGAACGAACGTACATTCATGCGTGACTGATCGAACCCATACCCGTACCAGCAAATCGCCACGGCGGCCCGACGACCACGCTTGTGACATACGCACATGCGTCTTGCTGGTACGAAACAAAGGGACCGCAGCTATGCCAACGTAAAAGAACATCCATAAGCCATGTCCAGAGTAGGCACCCGAACGGAGACTGAGAATCGTCGAGAGAACTTTCACTGCATGCTTCTCTTAAGCTTACATGACATGCCGAATCGGACAGCTCAAGGTGGGTCACCGGAGCAACCTGTGATAACCGGGACCTGCCCTCCCCCCCTCGGCTGGCGGGTGAGATGACGGCGACGGATGACGAGTGACGCTAGCAGAGATTGTCTGGCTCGCTACACCGAGAAGATTGCACGCCACCCCTTTCCCCCGAGAGCCGTTGTTCACCCGTACGCCTTGGAGAACCGACCGAACCTGACGGGATGGGAAAACTTTCGCCAAAAGCCCTGCGAGGCTCCCTAGTCAGTATAGTGACGGCAATAGCTACTGGTACCAAAATATTCAATTGGCTT